>NC_056736.1:311644184-311900973 GCF_019279795.1 Protopterus annectens | reverse complement strand
AAATATTTACTTTAAAACATACTGTCTGGCACTTGTCCTTCCTTCATTGTACTACTCTCTTTCTCTAGATTTTCTCACGTTTCTTCGAGGCACCAGCAATATGAAGGGAAACGTATATCACTGACCTGCATTCCAAGAAATTAATGTCTTTTTTTTTTTTTAAATAGTGCTGACAAGCCTTTCAAATTGCATGATGTTTGCTGGGAGAATATCACCCCCCACAGCAGTACCAACATATTTATGTATAATAAACTATTTTAATACACAGTTTTGCATGCTTGTAATAAAATAAAAAAAAAGCGTTACCGCAATTGCGATATCGCAATTACGCTATCGCATTACCGGTAGTGGACTGTAACGAAGTAAGAGCACAGTGACAAACATCTTACACTTTTTTAGGAGGAATGAAAATAAGTAAATAAGTTTGGAAGTCTGATTTATGTGCCAAGTCTTATTGAAAATTATGAAAACAAAGCTAAAGCTTGGCTCTTTCAGGCACCTAAAAAAAAAAAAAGACTAATATCTGGATATGTAGTCGTAGGCAGGAATGTTCGTAACATAATGGAAAGTGGGTGTTACTTTGTCCAGTTTTAATTCAGAGTTCTTAATACTTGGATTGACCCCTTTAAGTTTGAAATGTCAGTCTGACTCAAATGATAGGAACGCAAATCCAAAAGGCAGTTGACACTGGGAGTTAAAACAAGACTGGAACTGAACAGGCACAGGATATTTAAAAGAAAAATGACACTGTGGTTGGGAATGTGAGTGACGTGCTAAGTGGGCGTTGCTTTGGTTATCTGTAATTCGGACCCGAATTTTAAACACTGGGATTGTCCCTTTAAAGATTAACTTTGGGCTGTTTTCAAATCATAGGCCCCTTGCACAGGAAACATACATGTGTTCTTTGATACACCTTCTTGATTGTATTAAATTATATTCCTCGTATAATACAGCACAGCTGTTAGAGGCCATTTTAAATTTATTGTTTTGAACATTTTTCCAGTAAACAATAAAACAAAATTTATGCACTAATAATGACAAAACTGCCCAGTTCAGAACATTTCCATCATAAAAGTCTACTCCGACTTCTACAGTCCACCAGTGGCAGTAAATATGCACAATCTCTGCAGAAGTAAAGGTAATCTAAATAATTCCACATTAAAGAGATCTGTAACTAATAAGAGGTTGCTGCTAGCAAATAACTTTATATTTCATTGTTTCATCGATAAATAAAGTACCTGTTGCCATTGAGGAGTAAATTGCCTATGGTACAATAAACAAAATGATAAGCTAGCAATATTGCAATAGAGAATGGATGGCAAACTGATAACAGGTTCATTGTTACTAGGTATCTCTGCCAAAGAGAACACTGTTAGGACTGCAGCATATATCCCCTTTAAAAGTACAATACAGTACAGTATCAGCAATGCATCTATATACTGTGGGAGTAAAACCCACAGCTTTCTGCATAAAAAGCAAGTACACTACCTGTTGTGCTATTAATACAAGCAAACTCAACATAAGCAGCATTAAACTTCTCTTCAAGCTCTCAGCTCCTTGTAAAATCCATTTGACACTCAACTGTATCTCTCAACTTTGAAGCACAAGAAATCTGGAAAAAGCCAAAATGTATTGGCGGGGGGGGGGGGGCAAAAGCTGAAAAGCTAAGGACACATTTTAAACATTGCTTGCATAATTTTGTAAAGTTGCTAGAACAAAATATTTTGTTACCACCATGCATTTCATTACCAATGTCTTGAACCCTGTGCACTACAGTCAGAGAAACACACCACTATGCCAAATCACCTGTTTCTTGAAAGACAGGTAGACTGAAACTTAAATGGCTATCATTTAGGAAATTCAGTTCTCACCATAGCTCTCAACCTCTTAGCACAAAACACCTAGACAAAGCCAATAATGGGGGAATACAGCTCCCTAAACATATTCACTGAATTCAGTTCTCATCATAGCTCTCAAACTATCAGCACAAAAAACCTGGACAAAGGCAATAATGGAGGAATACAGCCCCCAAAATAGTGACGAACTTCAAATATTAATTTTATAAACAGAACATTGCTAGAATAAAAGGTTTTGTGTTACCAATGCACTTCCTGAAGAACATGAAGTCTGAAATTCAAATGCCTGTCATTATTAAAAATCCAAATAACCACAAATATGAAGCAAAAATTTTACAAGTGGTGGTGGGTAGGGAATTCAAGCTGTTGCTACCTGTTTGCAAAGTGCAGGGTTTGAGTCTAGCCATCTGGGGCATTTTACATACAGACACGCTCACTACAGTAGGGACGGTTGCTTTGAGAAACTATTCTTATGTTGGGGAACTTTTCTTGTTTCTACTGAAGTCATGCCTGCAGTGTCTCCAGTTTAAGATGGACAAATCATTTAAGACTTTAGTAAACTATAATCAGAGATTAGTGAAATCTGCCATAGCTCTTGAAGAAAAATGTTCAGCTACTGACCAGTACCTACTCAACCTTTAGCAACAGGCATCCATGAAGATGAACCAGCTAACTACACTGCTGGGAATTCCAAAACCACTGTACCCCTGAAAACCTTGCAAAGGAGAACATCATCAAGGCTTTTGGTGACATTTGGAACACATGCCACTAATGAAAACTATCCTTCAAGTGAAGTGGACCACAATACTATCTTTACACCTGATGAGGGAATTGCTAAAGGTAAATTTGGACCTTGAATATTTTAATTCCCACAACTATCAAAATACAGAAACATGTAATTTTAGCTATAGCTGGACTTTCACCCACTGCTCATTAATTTAAATTTCACAATTGGATGTTCAGTAGGGATACAATGCTAAATCAGAAATGGGTGACATAATGCATATGTTGAAGCCACAGTTAGAACCACATGTAAATAAAATAAAATTCTAGAAATCTGGGTTGCAAATTAATTTATAAAGCACGCCTTGTAACATAAGAAAATGGATATCCAAGAGTGACATTGTGCCTTCTCAACAACCTGTTGTTTCAGTGGAATGTCTGTTATTAAATAACAATGCAACACTGCTTGCAATCATGAGGCAGGAATTACCATTTAAGCTAGTTTGTTTTGCTGTTTATCTTATGACATTTTTTTTTTGCTTTGTTGTTTTAACCCAGAATTCATAATGTTTAGCTGAGTAACATTTTTGATGTAGCATTTATAAAGGCTTAGTGTTTTACCATTTAAAAGTAGCACCTACATATTTCGGCCACTGATTGGTAGTCTGTTGACTGCATTTTGAAATGCTTTTCATACCTTCCCTTTTAATAATATAAGTATTCCACCATTTTGTATGCATGCTCTCTTATCTTGAACTCCAGTGCCTTCTTAACTGCTCAGCATAACTAGCAATCCATATAAATTGTATCTGTGTAATCATGTAATCCTGTATCTAGCTTTAAATTGTTTAATACTGCTAGCCATTCTTACAATATCAGCATCTAGTTTGGTAGTGGTTTATCAAAACAAATAACTGAAGCGTTACGTTACTTTGTCGTTCATATTTCCCCTTCTGCTCTTTTCACACTGATTCAATTTCATACAGCTAAGAAGAGTTTTTTCACTGTTCATATGCATTTTTGTTCTAATGTGTAACGTTCCACTTTTTACCATAATCCCTTCTGTCACATTTCTATAAGCAACCTCATTACAACCAGAAGAGCTACACAAATAAGGAAATAACTTTCTACGTTAACTGATCAACAAGTAAGCAACCACATACATATACACACACACACACACACACACACACACACACACACACACACACACACACACACACACACACACACACACACACCAGTCTTCACCTACCTCTGCAGCCAGCGACCGACCAACAGAACATGTCCGAAGCCACAGAATCCATCTGCATGACATCCAGCCAGTGAAGCCACATAATCCAGCCAGCAGCGACCAACAGAATCCATCTGCACGACGCCCGCTCAGCGAAGTCCCCGCGAGAGCTGAGAAAGAGCTCTCAGCTCACTCCTCATTGGCCCTGTCTGCAAGGGGAGCAGTCCGGAGCTCCTCTGTTCTGTGCGGTCGTCGGCCGCACAGATTCCTGGGTATCCTACAGCACAGGTTGCTGGGTACCTCTTTCTCTGCATCCGGACTGCCTTTAAAGGCAGTCTGAGTGGATTTTTTGTTTCACAGACTTTTTTTTTCTTTGTTTTTCTAGGTGGGAGGGCTGCAGACCGGCAGTCCAATAGCACGAGCCACCCCCTGCATAAAACAATGTTATACAAAAGAACAGTTAAAATAAAGCACACACAGACTGTAACAGGAGAGGGATTAGTCACTTGGCTTTTTATTCAATGAATAGCAGTTTAGTGAGAGCTCTGCTAAAGCTCAAATACCAAAAGCCTAACTGCAGAAAGACCAAAGTCAAAAGGCCAAATATCAAAAACGGGGCAGTATAGATGACTGGAGCATAAAATACTGAATATGTTAATATCCAAAACAGACTGAAACTTTAAATGTCAGCAACGTCAGTTACCTTGCAATACTCTAAAACTTAACACTGTCAATTTACAAAGGCTAACCTGATCCAAATTTCACCATTAGTTTCAAATGACAAATTTCTGTACTGCTGCGGTATGTTTTTATGAAAATGTTCATGACAAGACCCCTTGTTAGTCCCACTTTCATTTTGTTTTGCACAGCCTAATACCCTTCATGGAAAGTAGACAAAAGAATCTCAAATGCAGAAATGCCTTTCAGAACAAGTAAGAGATGAGAGCTTTGCTGTAACATATAAAAATGACAGAAAATACTACTTTTTTCATAAGAAAAGAGCCCTGTTGTTTGTTCTTATTTCATAAGACCACACAGATAATATGATTCTGATACATACTGTTTATTTGCTTGCAAAAAAATGCAAAATTTATTGCAAACAAATTGGCAAAACAAGAACATCCAAATGGTTTCATTAGACTGCTGGTGCTGCCTAGAAATAAAGCAATGTTTTTCTGTAACTGTACAAACTACTATGGCAATTTTCACAGACTAATGTATTGCGACCCTCTGATACAAAATGCACCTAGCTGGTTGTTCTAGTTGTAAGACACACACAACTTCATCTTTTTTGTAATGCAGCTCACATGAGACTAAACTGGGAGGGGGGTCATATGCCCAGTGACAAAAAAATCACTATCCAGAAGATATAAATTGGATTTTAACTTCTGTTGTAATGACAACACAGTAAAATAGTATTTAGTCCATTACTGTACTCACAGTACTGAACAGAACTTCACAACAGCACCACTGGTGAAAACCAAGAGGCCAGTCACCAATGGAGAACCATAGGGCTCAGTGCTGGGCTTCCTCCTGTTCAAGATATACTTCTCAGATGTCAAGTCAAATGTAGATGGCCTTTGGCTGACCAAGTCTGCTGATAACTGCAAGTTGGGGCAATCACTGACTCCCCAAATGATGATGATATCCTATAGAAAAGTCTGCCACAGACTAATGATTGGCGTCAGAGTCAAGGTGAATCAGACTGTGTCAGTAAAGGCACATGAACAAAAGCCACTGGGGGCTGTCTAGTCTTTGAAAGGCTAAATCTCTATCACTCTTTCACATTTCATTATATAATTTTAAGTACTAACAATAAGCTATTAGTTACAAAACACAAAATAAACGTGTGTTGTGCCATAGACAACATGTATCATTACTACTGCTCACAAATCTATCTGGTTTCCTGCCAGAAAAAAGTAAAATCCCTACCATAGTAACATATTTTAAACTTAGAACTTGAAGACACTAATCTTGGACCACACCCACCATCGCCAAGCCACACCAATGCACTTTATGCGATCAGCCTCAACCTGCCATTTGCTTTCTTCCACCAACAACTGCCCACAGATTTTAGTCCTCTATTTCTAAAATAGGTAACAAAACATTACTTCTTGGCAATGTGGAACAAATGGACAAAACATGGAACATTTACTTACAACTTCACCTAGGAAGCCCACAGTGTGATAAATACAATAATTGTATTCTTATAAAAATTTTTTTGATGAAATAATATGATTCAATATTATTTGCCATGGCTATTTGTTTAAACATATCAAAATCATAACAATGAAAAAAAGTCATAAAACGTAATATGTGACAGATCCTTTCAATGTGAAACATAGAAAATGGAAGTCTTAACATCCACAAATTCGCAAACTGATGAACATTTTTTTTTAATGCAGTACAACTGGGAGGTGTGCTGCCATCTCCAAACAGACAACCACTTCTGACAAGCAGCTGTGATTGCTAAAAACAGTAGACAACTGACGCTAATGTATTTCAATACTACTACATGGACCTACCCACACACACCCCATCCATAGCTCTGCAACTCTTCACTGAAGAATGAGGGACAAATCCAAAAAATGATGAGGGATAAAAACCAAAAGCCAGGCAAAGATTTAAAATATTGCTCTTACATACTTAGAATCAGCTCTGTAGCCTAATGGATAAGGCATCAGCCTTTGGAGCTGGGGATTGTGGTTCAAGTCCCTCCTGGGTCAGTGATTCTTTACCTTTTTCGCTCTGTACAAGGGGGAACCATCAACTGACCAAGGAAACAAGTCTGACTAGCTTCATATGCAAGGCTATAGAAAGGACAATCATGGACCAGATTAACAATGACATAAGAAATCTCCAGACTCTAGACTCAACCCAGCTCAGCTTCATCAAAGACAGGTCCTGCCTGCTCAGTCTGGTAGACTCCTTTGACAAGGTCACCAAGGCAATGTATGAGGAAAAGACACTGCATACCACCTGCCTTGACCTGGCCAAGGCATTTGACACAATACCCACTTGGGTATTATAGATAAACTCACAAAACTGTGCATAAACTGCTACGTCTCCAGATGGATATCCAAATGGCTCACAGATAGGACACATGTTGCTAGAGTGGGGAATCCACATCTAGCAAGAGGCCAGTCACCAATGGAGAACCATAAAGCTCAGTGCTGGGCTTCCTCCTGTTCAAGATATACTTCTCAGATGTCAAGTCAAATGTAGATGGCCTTTGGCTGACCAGGCCTGCTGATAACTGCAAGTTGGGGTAATAATCACTGACTCCCTAAATGATGCTAATATCCTATAGAAAGGTCTGCCACAGACTAATGATTGGCGTCAGAGTCAATGTGAAAAAGTGCATAATAACACCCTTTGGGAAATCAAATACCCCTGCAAATTGTAACACTGATAACACCCCCCTAAAAGTGGACCCAGTGGTGACAGATCTGGGTACTCAGATAGATAGTAATCTGAACTTTGACCACCATGAGTCTATGGTGGTGAGAAAATCTTTCTATGTGGATCAGCTTATAAGTAGAAGCATGGCATCCAGATCTAAGGATGTCATAGTACCACTGTACTTGACCCTCATCACACCAATAGTCAAGTACAATGCCCCATTTGGCATGTACCTTGCCATGCACCTGCAACAGTTGGACCATCCTCAGAGAATTCTCACCAAAAAAAATACAGGGTATAACCAACATGTCATACCACGACTGATTAAAAGCTCTATCACTGTATTCAGTTTCCTACTGATTACTGAGGGGTGATCTGTGCGTGACCTACAAGGCAGTCTCCAACCCAGCCCTGATGGAAATTTTGCATATTTGCAAAACTAACTACACCAGGGTTACCTGCTCTAAAGATCTAAACTTGAGCTCTGACATGAACAGATCATGATAGAGACAGATATGTAACCCAGATGCCGCCCCTCTTCTGGAATAGGCTTCCTATTTAGGTGAAGCAGAGCCCTTTCCTGACCATCTTCAAGCTCAATCTGGACCAGTGGATGGGAAATTGCAAATTCACTCATGGGGTAGTACCCATGTGTGTTATGGACAGAGGCATTTGTAAAATTTGTCAAAACCCCACTTGCTGACCCTTGTTATCTTTCTCCTAAAGATAGAAAATTGAGTAAAATTTGGGTAAACTGTCTAGACCTGTAAGGACTCTTGAGCCATTAGCTTAGTAATTGCCTATGAACCTATAAGAACTTTACTAGAATAACAGGTTTTGCATAAGCATGCATTTTCTGAAGGATATAAAGTTTGAAAATGAAATGTCTGCTCTTATTTAGTGACTGCAGTACACAATTTGCCAGAAAACCACAAATGTTACACAGGAAAAGAACTTGACAAAATCAGAAACATTCTGCAGCATTAAGGACAGTTGAGAGCTATGCCCAACCGCCCCAAACACAGAAACAGAATTTAAATATTGTTCAAAGTTGCTAGAACAACAGGTTTTGCATTAGCATGTATTTTCTATGGTGTCTGAAAATCAAATATTTGTCATTATTTAGTAAATGTAACTAATTGCCAGAAAAACAAAAATGTACTAGTAAGCCAAAATACAAGGTGAAATCAGAAACAATTGAGAGGTATATCCCCATCTCTCAGTCCCAATCTTGCTCACATTAAAAATAAAATTAAAAAACGTCTATATTCTGCTGAGGGGAGTGTCTACTGCTATTACTTCCCACATCTCTATCTGTTTTTCCCTGCTAGTGCCAGAATAAACTGATATAAATAACTGATCTAGGGCAGTCACTCATCTGAACTCCCGCAAATACGTTTCTAGTCATATCAGAAACTGGCAGGAAAGTACTTGTGACCAGATGACAGGGACAGCTGATTGCAAGTGCAATTAGATAATAGGGACAACTGATTGCAAATGCTTAGAACAGACTGCATACGTAACAGGACATGGGTCTGCTACGCGTGTCCTATTTACTATGAGCGTAGTGGGAGAACTGAACATTTTTTTTTAACTTATGCTTATGGGCAAGACCATTTTTTTTTTAAAGATAATAGGGGTCACCCACCAGGACACATTATATCACAGCTGAGGCAACACTCATGCATGTATATAGTTTATGTTTCTACTACTGGAGAGGGGGTTGTGGCTTTAAAGTGTCAAATGACCAGTCTATTTACCCAGTAATGAAAGAGTAATAAAATAAAACAAATAAATAAAATGTTCATACACAGAATACTTACAAAATAATTCCTCACACAGCAAGACCTGTCTGTATCACTTTCTTCCCTTCAGAGAAGGGTAAGAGACAAAGGAAAGAAAAATATTCTCTTGGCCATCTTCCTGTATGCAGTGTCCAATGGATTAAAAAAAAACTGTTACAGGACTGAAGCTTGTGGGGCCAACAGTGGGGGGGACATTTGGTCTTGAGATGGCATTTGAGCAGTTGATTCAGACACATGTGGGCGTGCACACACACACACACACACACACACACACACACACACACACACACACACACACACACACACACACACACACACACACAGACAGACACAATCATGGGATTTTGGAAGGGATCCCAAACTGATTCAGAAGCTGAACTGAAGCCCTATTATCTGTACACCATCAAAAGAGTAACAGGACTAAGCTTGCATGCTCTTGCTTATTTTCTTAACTGTTTTCTCAAAAGCCTACAATCTTTATTCTTGATATATCTCTTAGACTTGTAGGAAGACTATGAGGAGAGAGAAGAAGTACATGTGACAAATAACAGCAACTTCACACATATGGCTAATATTCTGATAAGTTTTCTATCAAGAACACACAGCTTTCGTCAAAAAACTGGCCAGCAAGCCAAAAAAATATATGAGGAGCAAACAATGACTTAACCAAAATCCAAAACAATAATACAATTGCGTGCTTTCATCATTAATAACACAAGACTTCATATGACTGCTGAGAGTTCTTTAGTTCATTTCTTTTCCAAATTTGACCACTGTTTTTAGTTTGTTTTTCATCAAAAAACAATTTCTAAGGTCTTTTTCCCTCTCAAAGACTTCCTGAAGCAATGGAAGTGACAAGGAGCTAGAGTGCTGCAATTTATTTTTAAACACCTTATTAAATTAGCACATAAGACACAGACACACATACATTAATATAAAAGAAACAAACCACATTATCATTAAATACATGTTTTATTTGTTATCAATTTTTGCCCACTCAAACATTACATAAATTGCTCAATTCATGTCATCCCTTAAACCTCACTCCTCATCCTGAATATATCCTGGATGCACTGTTCCCACAAATTCAGTTTATTCCTATGTAGTTTGCTCCTTCTCACCTCCAGTTCTCAGTTCTTTTATTTTACAATATTCAGCACTTCAATTACATTTAGTTTAGATATTCTTTTCCACTTTCTAGTAATTGCTTTTTGGGTAGGCAATAGCATTAAACTTAATGTCAAGGCAATTCATATCATGTGTCCCAGCAAATAATAATTCACTTAGTTATAGCCATTTGTTTCTCCAACATTTCTCATAGAGAATTCTGCAGAGATTTTTTTAAATTCTGCCAACTTGTTATACTCCCAAAAAACATGTTCCCAGTTACTTCCCTCTTCCTCACCACACCACCAGCAATTGTTCCCTACCAAGGAAAAATTCTCTGAAGTCTACATGTGGTAGAAAAATACCTATGACCTATGTAAATACTTCCAAGCAAAAAGTGCTTCAGTCTTGAGTACATGTAGATCAAAAACAACGTATGCCACTTGGCCACTCTAGAGGTGCTTTGGGATAAAATGTTGACTACGGCCCAGGTGACCTGGGTGGAATAAACAGCTTGTGTAACTGACGGAGTAGCAGGGATGGATGGGTATGCTTATTGATGATGCTCCCTAAAGGGAAGTGTGGTCAAAAGAGGGGAGCTGCTTTCAGACATAATTGAAGAGCACGGTGGGAGAAGAAAGGGAGTGGGTAAGGTATATAAAATAGAAAAAAATGGTAATACAGATGGCTGAGACCCCAGGACACCCTTAGGATCCATGACCAGTCCCCCCCAACAATACCTGAGGAACAATGGGGAGGTGGATGGCTGCTATACCCAGCGTGAACATGGGGCAATGGTACGATGAGGACACCAAAAAAAAAAAAAAAAGGTATGCCTGTCACACAATAGTATCTGCTTCCTAAAGAGCATTTTACAAATTGGATCCTCAACAGAAAAACATTTAAAAATGATGAAAAATTAAGTTAGTGAGGAGGAGGAGTAATACCCGAGTTAATGATTCTGAGTTCAAAAGCTAGTCACTAAACTAATGTGAACCTAAAGTCTGAATATGCCAGTCACTACTGGACATTAGAATGAAATGAAAGTTTGCCAAGAAGATCTTAACATTTTGGCATAAGTCCAAAATATAGAAAACATGCTGCAAAAGCATGTCATAAGCTCCATCTAATATTTGTAGTAAAATGCTGCGATGATAATGATGATGACAATATGTGTGTTTATTCATATAAAGACATACATATATGTGCGTGTGTGTGTGTGTGTGTGTGTGTATATATATATATATATATATATATATATATATATATATATATATATATGAAAGTATGCAAATACACTTAAAATAATCTAAAGCAAATGAGGATGTCGCTAATGTAAACACACAAAAATCAGAAAAAGCATTGACCTGTCATCTCGCATGCTCAGACACATAACCTCAGAACATGTACAGATAACACACCGTTTCCTGCAGAGGGGAACTTCTTTGGCACTCTCCCCACTAATTATATACACTAAATCTGAAATTGCACAATACCCCTAGAAAGAGCATATTTCCTTTCACCTGGAGGCTAAGCCATCTTGCACACCTGAAGGCAATCTGTTTTGACAATCAAAGTGTGTCAAAAAAAAAAAAACGATGTTGACTTTACAGCTTATCAACCACATTAAGCATGTGTGTGTGTGTGTGTGTGTGTGTGTGTGTGTGTGTGTGTGTGTGTGTGTGTGTGTGTGTGTGTGTGTTCTGAATTCAGTGTAATACAAACAGATTTGCTGCAGGCAAAACTGCTTTGATTAGAAAAACTGATGTAGTTTTCCAGGTGCTGCACTGTGTCTAATTGGTTATATGTGGAACCAGAATTAATTAGTACATGTATCTGCAAAATTAAATTATAAACTACTTCCAAGGCTTTTCTTGATGTAATCTTGTCTAACCAATGCTGTTTTTTTATTTTTATTTTTTTCTGACAAAACTAGTAACCAAATCTGTAGGCAAACGGTCTGTGCACAGTTCAGATGAGACTAGACGTATGTAGCTTCTCATTTCATATTATATATGTTCAGGCAAACAGTTTACTTACTCAGTTGCTTTGTGAGAAGGAATACAATTTGGCTTTGTGGGAGGTACAGAACTCTTGGGCTGATCAGTAACTTCTGACCTAGGTGCTACCTTTTGTTGCCCACTGCCTTCTGATCTGGTCTTGTTCTGTATTCCTGGTGAAAATTAAATATGAAAACATTTACATAAAGACAATGTTAAAATATAATTAAAACAGAATACCATTTTCTAAAAACAGCACACTATTCATTTTAAAAATGCATCAACACATTTAAATATAATTTATTGAGAAACAATTGATGTGCTAAATTTAGTCTCTAGACATGTTTGACAGCATCTTCCACTCAAATGTGGTCATAGCTTTTGTCATCAGGCATTACACTGATTAATAACGGTAGAGTAATACTGAACCTTTGAGGCTTCCTTCATAATTTTATATTCCAGATATGCAGCAGAGCTCCTCAGTTTGCCACACACATCTCACAAACTGATGAATGTGCTTATGTTTAACATGACCATGTTTTTACAAAGTGAGTGTGGGGCCAAAAGACACACGTACCCTTTAAAGGTTGCATGTGCCACAATTGGTCACGTTTTTTTCAGTATATGAATATTTTAAGTGAAGAAATATATTTGTTCAATTCACATTCATGTTAATGAAATGCAAACAAGGTGTAAATCAACACTTCATCACATAACCGTATCTGCAAAGGAGATAGTGGCTCAGATGTGTTTCTCAAAAATAAAATTATGAAGGAATCCTTTCCAGTGCAGCTTGAATTTATGGCAAAACATTTAGTGACTAACGTACCAGGAAAGGGCAGCAAAGCCAATGTGCTAAGTGAGAAACTTCTTCAGCATTCTGTTAATGTGAATCTAATTAGTGGATTCTGAGGAACTATGTGCCAGTTACAACTGCCTCAAGCTGTTCCATAAAGTTTTGTGAATTGCAAAGATACAGAAATCTTCACCAAACATGTACACTCGTTTGAAGGTCCAATATAAAAAATAACTAAGTAAGTAAACATAATCCATTCAAGTGGCATTAACTGTGAAATGTTCCCACTATGTTAAACGGGAGTGGAGTAGGATCTTTTAATGAATGTCTAAGCAGAAGGGCTCTCTTGAGAAAAGCCTTGCACAGTTTAGAAGAAACTAAGACAGAGTTATTTTTCGCCAGGTGAAAATTAGAAATGGCAGCCAAATTAACTTTAATTGTTGAGAAACTAGCTCCTTCATTGAAAATTGAATCTAAGAATTCAAGGATTACTGGAACAAGTGCTAAAAAGGGGTACAAGTCTTGGCTGAGGGCCTAAAAGACAAATCTTTTCCATTTACTCTTATAGATCTTTCTAGTGGAAGCCTTATGGCAAGATAACAAAATGTGATAAGATGGGAGAGGACAGCCTGGGCTGTCTCGCATTCAGTGGAACTGGAGAAACCATGCGGTCAGCTTGAGGCTTGATATATCTGGGTGAGTCATACCTGTTGGTGAGACAGAAGGTCTAGAATTGGATCCAGAATCCAGGTGGATGTAGAAGGTGAGGCCCAGAAGGGTACAGTGAGGATAACTGTGCTCTTCAACCAAGCTGCTCTCTGAAGAAACTTCAGAATTAGTGGCAAGGGTGGAAAGGCATAAATAAAGGAGACTGGGGGGGGGCAACTTGTGAACCTGAGCATCTCTCGGTGACGCCCCCAGTGGGGGGGGGGGTCAGGCAAAGAACTTGCTGCATTAGTTGTTGATGGGAGAAGCAAAAAGATCGCAGCACGGCTAGCCCCATTGACGGACAATTTTCTCCACCAAACTGACACTGAGAAAGACCACTCATGAGATATCAGAATGGACTTGCTTAATTTATCCACAAGCATGTTGGATTTCTCTGGAATGTGCATTATTACAAAGCAATTAGAAGAGATCACCCATTGCATCAATCTCATAGATTTTCAGAAAAGAGGATAAGATTTGCTTTCCCCCTGTTTGCACCAGACTACCGACATGTTGTCCTTCTGAATCTCAATTGCCCAGGATGGGAAAATGTCTTGAAAGGCCTGTAATGTTAGCAGGACAGCTCTCATCTCCATGACACTGATATGTGTCCTGGCCTCTAAAGGGGACCATGTGCCTTGGACTGTCCTTCCCAAGCAGTAACCCCACCCCCCCCCCCCGCACACCTGATCTGGCAGCCATCCATGGCCACTATGGCCTGGGGAGGGGAAGAACAAAGGAATGGCCTTTGTGGAGCTGATATGAATGAATCCACCACAGAAGACATCTTTTGCATGCTTGAGTTATCTTGACTGGCATGGATAATGGATGTTGAAGAATGGACCACTGAGTCGACAGAGCCTACTAAAGAATTCTCATATGGAAACTGACCAGCAGAACAAGTATGATAGCTACTGCCATGGAACCCAAAGCCTGAAGTATCAGTCATGCTGGAAGGGATGAATTACAGATCACTTTCTTGATTTGTGATTCTACAGTGTTTATTCGAGTTGAGGAAAGAGAGGCTAGCTGACTGACTGTATCCAAACGAGCATCTATAAACTCCAGACTCTGTGTTGATGTGAGTTGAGATTTGTTGTAATAAAAAAGTTATGTACCCACCATAATTTTCCAGCTGTGCTGTCCATTTTCATTCTTCCTCAACAGCTGGGATCCAACTCGGCCATTACTATAGCTCATGGTAACCATAAAGCTCTCGGGCCTCTTCCTTACCCATAATGCACCAACCCCTAACATACCTCAGATCTTGTTTGCTAGATTAGAACAAGAAAGAAATATTACTATAAATTTCTGGTTATAGAAAGCCATTATCTGGAGCTCAATGGAAGAACAACCAGAGGTGTCATTATAAACTCTTGTTCTTCCAGGAATCATTTGTTAAATGGTTGGTGGTAGGGGAGTTGAGGAAGAATGAAATTGGACAACACAAACGGAACTTTATGGTGAGTACATAACTTCTTTATCTAATGATGTGAATTTTCATTTATTCCTCAACAGTTGGGACAGAGTCCCCATCTACCTGAAATCCCAGGTGGACTCAAAGGAAGGATATTCCTAAGCACAGTTGGGTCAAAAGCTGCTCTTCCCCTCGAGACCAGATCTAGTTTGTAATGAGTAATAAAGGTATGAGGATTAGCCCAAGTTTCAACTGCACATAAGTCATCCATGGAATACCAGATAACAACACTAATGAAGTTGCCATGGATCTAGTTGAGTGGGCATTTACAAGTTTTGGTAATAAGACACCCAATTTATTGTAGACAAAAGATATACAGTCAGTATGCCATCTTGCCCAAGTTACTTTTGTAATTAATTTACCTAATTTGGAATCTGCAAAGGGGACAAATAGTTGATCAGATTTTCTAATTTCTTTTGTCCTATGTAAGTAGAATCATAACTGCCTATGAACATCTAACAAGTGCAACATGTATTCGCCTTTGTTTTCAAATTTTGGAAAGAAGACATGCAGATTAATGGACTGGTTGATGTTGGATTCTGACACCACCTTAGGATGGAAAGAAGGGTTGGTTCATAATGTTACTCTATCCCTATGAAAAATCAAGTAGGGAGGTTTACAAGACAATGCCTGAAGTCCAGAAATTATTCTAGCAGAGGTAATGGCCACTAGAAAGATAGTTTTCCAGGTCAGAAATTTAAGATCACATTTTGCTGTTAGCTCAAAGGTGGAATGAATGAAGGCCTGCAGTACTAAATTCGAGTCCCATGGTGGAGTAGGGTCTTTATAAGGTGGTCTCAACAAAACAGTACCGCTCAAAAAGGGCGTATACAGCTTAGATGAAGCCAGGGAGGAATTCTCAAATCCAGTATGGAAGTTAGAGATTGCTGCCAGCTGAACTATAATGGTTATGGAACTAGCTCCTTTGTTGAAAATTGTTGCCAAAAATTCAATGACACTTTGTACAGGGCCTTAAAAAGGTTCAATGTGTTTCTGATGCACCCAAACAAACAAACCTCTTCCATCTACTTTTGTAAAGTTTCCTCATAGAAGCTTTATAGGAAGATAAAAGTATATGCGGGACAGGGGAAGACAGAATAGGTTATCTGGCTACTAAAAGAAGTGGAGAAACCACTCTGTCAGCTTTTGGTTTGAGATATATGGATGAAAAGCTGCTAGAAAAAAGAGTCGGTGAGACAGGTGGTCTGAAATCAGATCCAGAATCCAAGGTGGGTAAAGAAGATGAGGCCAAAGAAAGGGGAACCAAACTGGTCGAGGCCAGTAAGGTGCAATGAGGATGACTCTGCACTTCAACCTGGCAGCTTTCTGCAGAAATTTGGTGATCAAGGGAGTTGGGGAGACTGGAGGGGGCCAATCGTGGAGCAGAGCATCCATAGGTGATTCCCCCAGTAGGGGATCAGAGCAAAGAAGCTGCTGTTCTTGTTGTTTAGGGGAGAAGAAAAAAGATCACAGTGAGGCTGGCCCGACTGATGGAAAATCATTTCTGGCACTCTCATTGAAGTAGTAGAATGGACATGCTCAGCTCGTCTGCTATCACTTTGGACTTCCCTGGGATGTGCGTAATCAGAAAGCGGTTGGAAGAGATTGCTCATTGCCACACTCTGAGGCTTCTCAACACAAAGGGTAAGACCTGGTTCCTCCTTGTTTGTTTATGTACCAGACTACTGACATATTGTCCATCTGAATTGCAACTATCCCTGCAGGGAGACTGCCTTGGAATGCTTGCAACGTTAAGAGCATTGCTGTCATTTGTAGGACCCCCCACCCAACTTGGGATGTGTCTGTGGTCACCAAGGCCTTGGGCTGAAGGAGAATGAAAGGATGGCTTTGAAGAACTTGATCTGATCAAATCTACCACCAAAGACACCTTTTGCATGCTTGAGTGATTTTTATTTGGTGTGATAAAGAACTGACCATTAAGTTGCTAGCATCCACTGAAAAATCCTCATGTGGAATTTCACTAGAGGAACTAAAATTATGGCTGCTCACATTGATCCTAGGGCTTTGCAGAATCAATCGTGCTGAAACTGAAGTACTGTGAATTCTTTTCTTGACCTGGAATCTGATAGTCTGTACTCTTGCAAGAGGAACAGAAGCTGTTACTGATACCATGTTGAAAACTGTTCCTATAAACTCCAGTATCTGAGAAGGTTCTAACTGATATTTGCTGTAATTTATGGTAATTCCTAGAAGGCAGCAAGTCTGGAATACATGATCTCTCGCTCTTATGAGTAGATGCCTGGTCAGAGTGGTAATGAGCCAGTCGACTAGATACAGAAAGATCCAGAATCCCTGCAGTCTCAAGTGAGCTGCTACCACTGCCATACATTTGGTGAACACCCTGGCTGTTATGGTGAGACCAAATGGTAGGGCTCTGAACTGGTAATGACTGGCTCCCAGCCAAAAGCTTAAGTACCTTCTGAAGTGTCTGTTCATTTTTATCTGACAGTACGCCTCTTGAAAGTCTACTGAGGACATCCAGTCATCCTTACTCAAAAAGGGCTAAATGGACTGAACCATGACCATTTGATGTGTCAAACTGATTTGTTCAAGTTGCTGAGATGCAAGACTAGTCTCCATTTCCGTGTTTTCTTTGGCACTTAAAAGAATTTCGAGTAAGTTCTGGATTCTGTCTGGTCTGGTGGGACCCTCTTGGATGACTCTCTTTTTTAGCACCTTTTGCATTTCTACCACTGCAGTTTTCCCCCTGATTGGGTGGAACATCGGGAAATTTGTATGAGGACGAAGGTGGAAGGGAAAAGGCAATTACATAACCTCAGAAAATAATCTTCTGCACCCAAGAATCTATTGTGATGTCTAGCCAAGCTCGCTGGTGCAGAGATAAATGCCCTCCAATTGCCTCCAGAGGGGGACAATTGGGCCTCCTTTCAACAGCGCTGAAACGTTCTCTCAGAGAAAGAATCTCTAGACCACTGGTCTTGCGGGCCACCTCTGCCACGTCGGCGGCATCTTCCATTTGAGCCCCCCCCCCTCTCTAGAGGAACTATCTCCATGCGAGTCTTGGAAAGCACCCTGGGATTTTTTTGAACCACGTCTTTCATCCTCCACATTGGTTTCTAGAGAAGGTCCTTTGAGGGGTCGAAAAACATACTCCCATTGCAGAGAGGGTCTTTCCATCCTGCTCGCACCTGGAGTATGTCTCCTTCACTTTTGGGACAAATAAGGGGGTTCCTTCAAAAGCAGCATTGCTGAAAGAGGACTTGAAGGGCTCCGCAAAGTCATACAAATGCATCCAGTCATGCCTCCTAATGGAAATGCCTGAACCTGCTGTCCTTGAGATATCAGCAGATGCATGACAGATAAGCCTCACGGACAAATTTGAGATGGACTGAAGGGTTGCCAACTGTGAGGCCACAGAAGCCTGAGTCTCAGCAGTAGTGGTCCCAGAAAGGGATTTAGACAGTTCCTTAATCAAGCCCCTTTAAGGTCTTGTAAAGTGTACCAAGTAGTTCAGTGACTTAAGGGCAAAGGTCGCTGACGTATACACATACTACCCAAACCTGTCCAAAGCCCTTGACTCCCTCTTAGGGTGATGAAGTTCCTTCTTAGTGGCTGCCACCATCACCCTAGCATCCACAAGTACTCCCCTTAATCCAAACCCCCCTTCCTGCAGGTGGTGCCAGCATCTGATCTGGTCTCTTGGGGATAGGTTCAACTGAATCATGCTCCTTCTATGATCACTTAGAGGTCAAATCAATGAGCTCAGCAGCGGGCAGAGTTAGCCAGGAGGTAGATGGGCCAGATCCAAACGTCTCCAAGTATACCGATTTCTCTGAAGGACTGTCGAAGGACCAACCATTCCTTTGCTTAAGGATTTCTAGGATGTCTCCAAATGAGACATCTTCGGGTGGTAAGCTCGGGATCCTTCCTCTTCATCGAAATCGGTATCTTCAGTGATAGATTCCTGTGGGGATCTAAATGCCTCCTTTTGCACTTTTTCTTCCAAGGTACTTCTTCGTTGGGATGATCTGGAGAAGTATCAGAAGAGATGGTAATACCCTGCTAGGTAGCCTGAAGAGTTTTAGCTGGCTGTCCCTGTGAAGTCAAATGTTGAAGCTCAAGGTGCAGACACACACGAGATCCTGACGGGAAATCCAAAGGGGCAGAGTCCGTCCATCCTGCCAAAGGCGAAAAAACTCTCTCTACCACCCCAAAAGCAGAACATCCTGAGGAGAAGGAAGCCAATGGCGCTGAGAAGCCATGCTTCTGTCCCATCAGCTCCATCTGCCCAGAAGGCATTCCACCCAATGCGAAGGTTGGAGTCAAGCTGTCCAGTGTTGAGGCTCTGAGGGGCAGAGATAGCTCTGACAACTTCAAAGTCGACTGGAACACCTTGGATCCACCAGGGATGCTACGGCTCTGAGTTATCCCACTCCGAATTTGCCACAGCCTGAGCACTCAGAGAAATCCTTGGAGCCGAAGATAAAAATATCCTTGGATCCAACCCAGATGGTCTCGGGAAACTCAGATCCAGACACTCCGAAATGGACAAGAAGGTGCCAATAGTGGAGGGGTAGAGCAAAACCAAGCCTTTCTGACCTGAAGTGGTAGGAGCTGGGAGAACACCCATCTGTGCCTACCCCGAGAGAAATCCCCTCATCATCCTATCCACAATGGCTTTGGTTAGACTCCTGGAAGAATGAGAGGAGGCTAAAGGAGGAGATTTTGAATGTCATCTTTCCATAAACAGGGATGGGACCCTAGACAACACTGGGTCAATGCTTGGTGAATAACGAGCCCTTAGGAGAAGCCTCGGATCCAATGTACTTGGATCTGAAAAAGTTTCTGGAGATCCATAAACTGGCTTCAAGACAGAAGCCTTCGGATCTGTCTTGTGCTTCTTTTTAGGAGGCTCTATCAATGACGAGGTAGAAGATCCAGACGGTCTCTTGGAGTTTTTAGAAGTCGTCTTAAGTATAGTTTTGGGGAGGGTTGCGCCTCAGTAAAAAGTCTTCTTAAGTACAGTATTTGGGGGGGGTTTAGCCTTAGTAATCACCTCCAAAAAAAGCAGAAGGTGGTAAACTTTTTAAAATCTGTTTGTTTGTGCGATCTGCTATAGCTCACTGATTACATTTTTTTACATATTGTGCAGTCTATGTTCAAGTGGTCTGGCCCCAGGCAATACTCAAACAAATTGTGTGTGTCTGAGAGGGGAAGCTTATGACCACATTTTTTTTGGTTTAAGTAAAAGGCAAGGGGGAAAAAGTACCAACAATGGTATACAAGACTACACTAAAGACTGAAAAAAATTAAAAAGGAATTAGAATACCAACAATGGTATGCATAAGTAATACACTAAGTTTAAGAAATAGATAAGGATAGAAGAACAGTACTATGATGCAAGAAAATTCACTTATCTGAAAAACTTGAGAGCTCAGATGACCGTGTCTGTTTCGTGAAAGCGGCAAATGAGATCTGGGGTATGTTAGGGGCTGTTGTACTATGGGTAAGGTAAAAGCTCAAGAGCTTTATGGTTACCACAGGCTATAGTAATGGCTGAGTCGGACCCAAATGTTAGATCTGAACCCAACTGTGAGGAATGAATGAAAGTGGACAACATCAGGCTGACTGTTATTCCTAGATGGGACATAGCTGGAGCAAGTAGTCCCTTGCTTGTATCAACTGATGCCTGGTTGAAGCAATAAGGAGCCAGTCATCTAGATATGCAAACACTCGGAATCCCAGCAGTCTCAAGTCAGATGCTACAACTACCATGCATTTGGTGAACACCCCGGAGCTGTGGTGAGATCAAAGGGCAGAGCTCTGAAATGATAATGATGGTCTCCTAGCTGAAAGCGTAGGTATCTTCTGGAGTACCTGCTCATCTTGATGTGGTAGTATGCATCCTGAAGACCTATTGAGCACATCCAATCATCCTTCTGAAAAAGGGGCAGAATGGACTAAACAGTGACCATCCAAAAGTTTGTATACTACACAAACTGCTTTAAATTGCTGATAACCATAATTGGTCTCATGTCCCTTGAGTTTTCTAGCACTAAGAAGAATCCTGAGTAAGTTCTGGACCCTCTCTGGTCTGAGGGGCACCTCTTGGATGACTTTTTGTCTAGCAGCTTTTTTGATTTCTAGGGATGCTGCTTAACTCTGACTGGGTGGAACAGCTGGGATTTTCTTCCGAACTATTGGAGGGGGTTGGGAAAATGATATATCCTCTGGATATAATCCTCTGCACCCATGAATTTTTTCTGATAGTTAGCCAGGCTCTCTGGCACAGGGAAAGACAACCCTCGGCTCGCTCCAGAGAGAGAGATAGTCAGGCCTCCTTTCAGGAGCATTGATAGGGCCTATCTGAGAAAGAATCTCTAGGTTAATTAAGGAGAAGTTTACTGTCAGCTGCCTATCAGGTGCCAGGATCCGCCACATAACCCACGCACTCAGGTCACTCCACAACAAGTACAATTATAACTCTGTCATTGTCCATGTTGGTGTGAATGACCTGAGACGTACCTCACTGGACTACATAAAAACAGACATGGAAGAGCTCTCCGATCTTGTAGCCCAGGCAGGTATGACCCTAGCCCTGAGTAGCATCCTGCAATCGCCCAGAATGATACCCCAGTACAAGGTTAAAATGATTGACTTTAACAATTGGCTAAGCTTCTGGTGTCATTCTAAAGGGATCCAGTATCTCTCTGCTTGGGACGACATGGTCGGCAGACCACGATGCTTTACCAGAGATGGCCTGCACCTGTCACCCATGGGATTCCAGATACTGGCTAAGGGTCTTGCCGCCCCTATAGTGCCTTTTTTAGGCAAGGTTCAAATGACAAATTCACCACCGTAACAGGAACAGGCAAGGAAAAACTGAAGGTAATGCTACTCAATGCTAGAAGTCTAAATCTTAAAATGCACTCATTTGAGGCATTCCTTAAAAATGGAGAACATCGATATCTGTGCAGTGACTGAGACCTAGTTCAAGGCTATAGAGAGCACCTCTGCATTACCAGGCTATAACTCATGCCACACTTTTCAGCCGTGTAACCTGGACCAGAACACCAAAGGCAGAGGTGTGTCCATATTCATTAAGGATATCCACACCTCCAGGCTAGCTGCGCAGCATAATGCATCCGAGGTTATCCAAGTGAAACTAACTCTGGGCAAAACTGAAATCCAAATTATAGCTTGCTACAGATCCCCCACCATGCCCCAAGATTCCCACTCCCCTTTTCTTGATATACTGGAAAATATTAGGGTTCAGCCAAACACCCTAATAATGGGCGATTTCAACTACCCCACCATTAACTGGGAAAACTATTCATGTACTAAATTGGTCACTCAATGCTTTCTGGAATTCATAAATTTCAATGCACTGGATCAACTTAGCCACACCCCACCAGGGGCAACAATATCCTAGACCTAGTCATTACCAACATGAGTGACCGGTGTTCCACACCTGAAGTCAACTCCTCGTTGGTCAGATCCAACCATAAGCTAATCACCCTAGATATCCCCATCCCGCCCCCAAGCACCATTAAGGAAACCACGGTAAAAAAATTCTCCAAAGCCAACTTCATGCTTCTTAAGACAGAAGTGGCAAACTTCAAGACACCCATGCAGATAGACAATACAGTTATGACTGCTGAATCCTACACAAATGCATTCTATAAGCACTTACATGAGTGCATGGATCGTGCTATCCCATACAGAACCAAGACGCTATCCTCCAAAAAAAGGAAGCCAATCTGGTGATCCCCTGCCATAAACAAACTCTACAACAGAAGGAAGAAACTGTTGCAAAAGAGAGTAAAATCCCATTAGTGGAGGAGCTCCCTGGTCAGCCTCAGTAAGTAGCTGTGACCCCTTATAAGAGCCTCCAAAGTTAGCTAAGAAAACAAAATTACCATTAATTCTAAGGGAAACCACAAAGCATTCTATAGCTATGTTAAGAATCTCAATGGCAACACCCAGATCTGCTCTGAGTTACAGCACAATGGCAAGAAAATTACAGAACCAACTGATATTGCCAACATCCTGGCAGAAAGGTTCAGTGCTAACTTTAACCCCCTCTCACCCCACAAAGGGCCCATATTTATATAGGAAGAATGCAGAGTCCCTGTAATCACATCTATGCAGGTAAAAGCTGCACTCTCTAAAACCAAAAAAACAACATCCATGGGACCAGACAACATGCCAGGCTGCATTTTACACAAACTGGCTCCCCACCTAAACACCATGTTCAGTCATAGTCTCATGTCAGGATTTGTGCCCACTGAATGGCGCATAGCAAACGTTATCCCACTCCACAAAGGGGGAGCCACCACTGATCCTGGGAACTATCGCCCTATTAGCGTGACGAGTCAGGTCTGCAAGGCCATGGAACGTATCATCATGGAACTCATAAACAAAGACATTGGTGACCTCCAAACTCTGGACCCAACCCAGTTCGGGTTTATGAAAGGCAGATCATGCCTTCTGAACCTAATTGACTTTTTTGAGGCAGTCACCAAAGCCGTAGACGAGGGTAAGGTGGTTCACACAGCCTATCTTGACCTCGCCAAGGCTTTCAATAGTGGGACCTCTCCTGTTTGGTATCTACTTCTCTGAAGTACAGGCTAACACAGAAGGCCTCTGGCTAACGAAGTTCGCAGATGACTGCAAACTAGGAGCCATAGTCGAGTCCCCAAATTATGTGGACATCCTACAGAAGGGCCTCACTGAGCCAGATGCCTGGTCTCAGAGGCATGGCCTTAAGCTCAATGCCAAAAAGTGCATTGTCATCCCCTTTGGTAAAAAACTCTGTACCCATGAACTACCACATAAACGGCAGTCTACTTAATGCCGAATGTATGATAAGAGACCTTGGGACCCAGGTGGACAGTAGTCTCTCCTTTGATAATCACATCGCTACAGTAGTCAGGAAAGCCTTCTATGTGACACACCTCATCACAAAAGGGTTCTCAGCCAGGAAAAAAAAAGAGGTCATTGCTCCCCTCTATTTGGCACTCATTAGACCCATTATAGAGTACAATGCCACTTTTGGAATGTACCTCACAAGACATCTGCAGCCACTGGAAAGACCACAGAAGTACTTCACAAAGAGGATTACTGGCCTCAAACAGATGTCCTACACTGACTGTCTCAAAAAACTCCAGCTTTACTCTGTAGCATATCGCCTACTCCGAGGAGATCTCTGCCTAACATATAAAGGTATGTTAAACCCAGAGCTGTTGGACATATTACACCTAATGAAATCCCAATCCCTCCGAGCTACATGCTCTAGGGACCTAAACCTTGTCACCACAATAAACAGGACATGCTGGAGGGATAGATTCCTGTCCTAGAGACTTCCTATCCTCTGGAACAAGCTACCCATTTATGTCAAGCAAAATTCCTCATTAGCACTCTTCAAGAAAAATCTTGCTGAGTGGATAGGAAATAGGAAATACACCCCGGGCTTCACTTCTGTGGCTCTGCTCAACAGGGGCAAAGGAAATTAACTTTCTTGGGTGGCATAAGCCAGGGAACCTTGTTGGCTAGGCTTACTTAGGCCCTTGGGCCAATTGCCTAGTACCTACTTATGAATCTATGAACCTATCCCTGGTTCTGTGAAACACCTCTGCTGCAAGGAAGGCATCTTCCGTTTGAGTTCCCCCTTCTGCCCATGGGGGAACCATCTCCACGTGACTCCTGGAAAGGACCCTGGGACTTTTTAAACCACATCTTTCTACCATATCATTGGTTTCTAGAGAAGGGCCTTTGAAGGGTACAAAAATGTACATCCATGGCAGACATTGATTTTCCTACCTGTTCAAGCCTGGAGGGTGTGACTTAACCTTGGGGCCAAAAGAGAAGATCTGTCAAATGGTGCATTGATGAATGAAGACTTAAATGGTTCTATAAAGTCATGTAAGTGCATCCAGACAATTCTCCTAATGGCTATAACTGAACCCAATGCCCATAAGGTACCTTCTGCAGCATGGTAGATCAACCTCATGGGCAAATTAGAGATTGACCGGAGGGTGGCCAGCTACATGGAATCTCTTTTCCCATCCTCGGAGGACATGGACCCCGAAATAGATTTAGTAAGCTCCTTGATCAAATCCCTTTGTAGTCTTGTAAATGTGCTAAATAATTCTGGGAAACTAAGTGCAAAGATTGCTGAAGCACAGACACACTTCCCAAATCTCTCCAATGCCCTGGAATCCCTGCTGGGGGGAGGGCCAGAGGAACTCTGCTGAGCTAGTTCCATCCCTGTACCTGTAGCAACAACCACGGCATCAACATTGACTCCCTTAATCCAATATGCATGGTCTTTAAGAGAGGCAAGAATCTTAACCATCTCCTTTCACTTCAGCTGAAAGACAAGGTGTATAAGCTTATCGGCGGGGGGGGGGGGGATATCCCAGGAAGTACATGGGCCAGACCGGTAAGTGCCCAGAAACATCGATTCCTCTTAGGAGGGGGTATTGGAAGATCAACCACCTCTTTCTTTCAAAGGAGGTGTCAGATGGTGATCTGGGGGACCCCTCCCCTCAACAAAATCAGTATCCTCTTACAGATTCCTGCAGGGATTCTAAATATCTCATTTTGCATGTTCTCTTATAAGGGACCTCAGTGGAGTGTTCTGGGGAAGTACTGGAAAAGATAATAGTGCTCTAATGGGCTGGCTGTCCCAGTGGAAGAGATGATCGAGGCTCAGGTCACAAAACAGTAAGAGGTAGAGTTGTCTGATCTGATGGGGGCAGGGATATCTGTTCTCTAGGCACACAGAAGACCCTCTCCAACATCTCAAAAGTGGAATGCCTAGGGGAGACAGAAGTTGGCGGACCTGAAACTGACCTCTCTCGGATCTTTGGCTCCTGCAGCCCCATCATCACTCCACCAGAGGAGGGAGTCAGACCTGAGCTGTCTAGTACCGAAGCTCTGAGGGAGAGAGACACCTCTGAAAGCTTCAGAGTCAACTCCAAGCCCCCCGGACCCAGTGCTGATGCTTTGGCTCTCAAATGCTCAGTGCCAGCCAACTAAGAGAAATCATCAGAGTTGAAGAAACAATCTTTGGATCCAAAGAAGACATCTCCAAGGATCTGGATCCGATGGCTCTAAAATGGAAGGATGATTCGGAGAAGGATAAATCAAAGTTGGAGTGGTCAGTTGTTGGCTCTCAGACTCAGGGGATGTAGGGGCCGAAAGAAACCCCATCTGTATCTGTGCTCTGAGGAACTTCCTCATCATCCTGTCCACGTCTGTTTTGAAAAGGCTTCTGGAGGATCAAAGAGAGGAGGGTACTGGAAGGAGGTCTAGAATGCCTTTGAGGTGACACCTGAAGAAATGGAGAGGGAAGCCTGGATGGAACAGCTTCATTGTAAACAGACGAGCAGGATCAAGGGAGATCTTTGAGCACAAGTCGGATCCAGTATCAACGAATCTAACTTTTTTAAGACCTTTGCAGGTGGCTCCATGGAAGGAGCAGAAGTCGAAGTTGAAGGATGATCAGGAGATCTTTTTCAAGTTTCCTTGTCCCTCTACAAAACAAATCCCCAATGTTAACTCTAAGACACAAACTTAGGACCCCAAAACAAGGGCAGAGAGAGAGAAAGAAGCCTTAAAAACTTGCTTGTCCAATGTCCAGGAGAAAAAGTTGCAGAAGGGGGAAAGCAGGAAGGGATGACTGAATCAGATGGAAACAGACAACATGGACCTATTGTTATAGAAAGTACATACCTTTCATATATCCAATGCTGTCTTTTCCATCTAGGTTCTTCAGCAACGTTTCACCCCAAAGAGGTCCTATGAAAGCACATTCCACACCATGGTAGAACCAGAGGAGGCTCTACACTTTGACTGAATATCTAACTTGTTGTGAGACACAAAGGTGTGAGAGCCCACCCAAGTAGCTTCAGCACAAATGTTATCAACACCAACTCTTGAGAAAAAGGCTGTGGAGGTAGCCACAGCTCTAGTAAAATAATCTTTTGGTTTTCAAGATAAAGCCTTTCCTTTCAAACTACATCTTAATGAAATGCAATCAGAAAGCCACTGCCATGACTATTGCATCGCTGCAAGGTGGCACTAAACTGGGCCACCTTGCAGCGATGCAAGGTGGCCCAGTTTAGTGCCACCTTGCAGCGATGCAATAGTGGCACTAAACTGGGCATTAATCCCTACATCACTCGGGTTGCCAACTGGCTTACTGACAGAACCCACACTCTAAAAGTAGCTGACTTCAAATCCAGCTCCAGACAAGTGACAAGTAGAGTACCTCGGGGTTCAGTCCTGAGACCGCTCTTGTTTGGCATCTACTTCTCTGAAATACAGGCCAACTCTATGAGACTCTGGCTAACAAAGTTCGCAGATGACTGCAAACTGGGAGCCATTATTGAATCCCCAAATGATGTGGATACTCTACAAAAGGGCCGTACAGAAACAGATGCTTGGTGCCAGAGCCATGGACTCAAGCTCAATGCCAAGAAATGTATAGTTATCCCCTATGGGAAAAAGCATGTACCCGTGAATTACCACATAGGTGGCAGTACACTAAACACCGAAAGTGTGATGAGAGACTTAGGGACACAGGTGGACAGTGGTCTCACCTTCGATAACCACATCACCACAGCAATCAGGAAATCCTTCTATGTGGCACACCTCATCACTAAGGGCTTTTCATCCAGAAAAAAGGAGGTCATTGTACTCATTCCTCATTACACCCATTATAGAATACAATGCCCCATTTGGTATGTACCTCTCAAGATATCTGCAACAACTGGAAAGACCACAGAAATACCTCACTAAAAGAATCACAGGCCTAAAACAGATGTCCTGTGCTGACCGCCTTAAAAAACTCCAGCTGTACTCTGTTGCATATCGTCTACTCAGAGGCAATCTCTGCTTAACATACAAGGCCATGTCAAACCCAGAGCTGTTGGATATGCTACACTTAAAGAAATCCCAATCCCTCACAGCCACATGCTCCAGGGATCTAAACCTTATCATCACAATAAACAAAACATGTTGGAGGGATAGGTTCCTGACCCAGAGACTCCCCAGACTCTGGAAGAGACTGCCTATACATGTCAAGCAGAGCGCTTCTTTGGCCCTCTTCAAAAGGAACCTTGACGATTGGATGGGAGAAAGGAAATTCAGCCCGGGGATCACGTCAGTCACCCTGCTAGACAGGGGTCCAGGAAAGTAAATAGTGTGGGAGGAAATAGCCAGGGAATTGTTATGGCTAGGCTTGTATAGGCCCTAGGGCCGATAGCCTAGTACTAACCTATGAACCTTTCCGAACCGGGTCTTTGAAAATGAAACCAACAGCTGTTTAGTTTTCTTGAAGGACTTACTTCTATCTAAATAAAGTCTTAGTTGCATATGAACCTGTTTGTTCAAATACCAAACCACGGCTTATTGTCCGTTTTCACTGAAATCACACCCTTGGAAAATAAGTCCTGAAAAGCCTGCAACACAAAGAGGACTGCTCTCATCTTCAAGACACTGATGTAAAGACTAGCCTTGAGCATAAACCAATTTTTTGGACTGTCTTCCCTTTGAAATGTCCCCTTGCGACCTGAGAAGGGAGGCATCTATTATGGCCGTTCCCAGTGGGCCAGGAAGAGCAAATGGTCTCCCAGCAGACAATGTAGGAGACTCCAACCACCACTTAATTTTACTTTGACAGACTACCATCAAAATGATGGGAAAATCCATGTAGGGGGTTAAGTAGGACCATTGCATTGCTAGTGTCCACTGCAGTATCCCTATATGGTACCTCGCCATGGGGACTAAGCAAATATCTGCAACTGTGTGATTTAAGAGTCTGTCAACCAAGGAAGCTGGAGGTTTCCTCTGAGACAAGACAGGCCTGAATACGGACGGCACACCGTCTGTGTACTGGAAGTCTTGCAATCTAAGATACCGTGCTTAACTGACAAGCCTATGAACTCCAACATTTGAACTGGCAGAAGGTTGTATTTTTAATGGCTTAGTGTAATTCCTAAGAAAAGACACAATTGGAGTAAGGAACCCCTGGCCCTGATGAAATTGGGTCTACATTATGTACTCAAAGGTACTAAATCTCGACTACCCTTTCATCGACACGTATGTGTCGAACGTCCATTTCAGTGAATGGCCACATCATCAATTTCTTTCCAAGGGAAAGAAATCGGTAGGCCAAGTACGCACGACACAATATAACAAGCACTATGAAGTGGGGGGCTGTGCCCCCCACACCCCTGCTAACTAAATATACTAACTCCGAGATCGTACTACAGTGGGGAAAAGGGCAGATTTAAAACAACGGCTAACTGATTTCTTAATTAATTTATTAAAGATGCCCTCATGGAGACAGTGAGAGGCCAAATGTCCAAGAAAGGAAAGACCTGTAAACCTTGCATACTATGCCAGGCTCCCATACGACATACGTTTCTGGGTAGGCAAACTAAGATGATTATCACTAAGAATGTTTCTGAGATTTAACAAGTTGAGAAAAACATCTGTATTGTCATGTCTGGATTTCTCAAACAGCTGTTTTGCACTCTGAACTGCCCGTTCTACCAAGCCGTTTGACTGAGGGTATTCAGGACTACTTGTAATATGAATGAAGTCTCACTCTTCTGCAAATTTCTTGAACTACTGACTACTAAACTGTGAACCATTGTCAGAAATAACTCTGTGCGGACTACCATGGACAGAAAAATGTCAACTTAGTAATGACAGTATTGGAAGTTAGGTTATGAAGTAGTCAATCTCGAACCAATATGAGTAAAAGTCTGCCAACACCAAATAATGTTGACCATTCCACTCAAAGATATCTGTGGCTACTGCTGACCAAGGAAGTTCAGGAATCTGCCTTAACTGAAGTGGTCCTTTTTCTTGATGCGGCTTTGTACTATTACATACTGAACAAGATGAAAGTACTTTCCCAATATCTCTTGACATAGGGGGCCAAAATACTAGTCCTCTCTTCCTTCCTTTGGTAGAATGAGTTCCTGGGTGGCCACAATGTAAGATCTTAATATACTCTTATTGCAAGGACTTTGGAACAATCACCTTAGGACCTTTCGCGGTGATATCATTGTCTGACAAAATCTTATCTCTGTATGGAAAATAAGGTTGCACTTCTACTGGTAAACAAGACTGCTTTGAAGGCCATCCTCAACTGAGGTTTAGCTTCTGGAGTATTGGATCTGAAGCTGTGTGAGTTCTGAGCTCATCAAGATGTGTGGAAGAAAAATTTCTCACTTCCATGACCTCAAAATCAAGTTGCTCATTGTTATGCTGTTCTGGGTTTTTTCTCGACAATCTGGATAAGGTATCAACAAGATAAAGACGTTTTTCTTTTGTAAACAAGATTGAAAATGTACTTTTGCAATTTTACCATCATATGTTACAGTCTAGATGAAGCTGCATGCATAGGCTTTCTCAAAATAGTAACAAGAGTTTGGTGATCAGTTTCAATCTGGATAGGTCGACTATAAATATAATCATGAAACTTTGAACATGCAAACACAATGGCCAAAAGCTGTTTCTCAATATGGTCATACTGCATCTCAGTCTGGGTAAGAGTTCTCGATGCATAGGCTACTGGTCTACCCTCTTGAAGAATTACTGCACCTAGACCAAATTTAGAAAAATCACAGAAAAGAGTAACTGATTTGTGAACATGATAGTAGCTGAGAGCTAGTGGGTTAGCAATTTTCTGTTTCAGGGCATCAAATACTCTCTGGTGCTGTTCTGATCATGACCAAATTACATCTTTGCGGGTCAGCTTTCTGAGCGGTGCGGAAGGTTGACCTAAATTTCTGGAATGAACTTGCCTAGATAGTTGACCATCCCAAGAAAACATTGTAGGGCTTGGACACTGTCTGGAGCTGGCATCTCAAGAATTGCTGTTTGCGTGAAAGGATCTGGCTGTAAACCTGAACTGGTAAACTAGTGACCAACATAAGTAACTTCTCATAGCCTGAATTTGCACTTCTGAGGATTCAGCTTAAGATTCACTTCACGCACTCTTTCTAGAACTTTCCTGAGGTTTCTGTCATGTTCGACTTCACCATTGCCTCCTACTAGAATATCATCTACTATAATAGCACACGGATAGCCTGAAAAAATTTGCTCCATCGCACTCTGAAAGACCTCACTGGCAGAATTTATGCCAAATGGCATTCTCAGAAATCTGTACCATCCAAATGGTATACAGAATGTAGTCAACAAGGAAGATTTTTGGTCAAGCAAAATTTGCCAAAATTAACTCTTTGCATTTAAGACGGAAAAAAACAGTGGCGTTTGGCATGAGGGCAACAACTTCTTCGACTAAAAGCATTGGATGATGAGGTATTTTTAATGTTTTGTTCAGGTCTCTCGGATCATATATATTCTGATATTATCTGAGCTTTTTTTATGAACTACCACCATGGAGGATACCAATTCATTAGGTTCTCCTAGTGGACAAATTATTCCTAGCTGCGCCATTTTGTCTAGCTCGGCTTTAACTGTGTTCTGCAAAGCTATTGGAACTTTCCATGTTGGTCTGACAACTGGCCTGATCTCTGGGTCTAACTTCATGGAGTATACAATGGTGGCTTGCCTGGTTAGTCTGTGCCTTATCTGATTTACAAAACCTTTTGAAATGATTCCACTTACTGCAAGAATGACACTACTGATCAAAAGCTAAGCACTTTTCTCTTCTGGGTTTGTGATTTCCACCGCAATTACGACAGTTGACTATAAAGCTGGGTGGGGGCACATGTTTTGACTTTGCTGAGTCACCCTTATGCTTCACTGAGCATGCTCTGGAATTTTCTGGAAAGACTCTGGGTTTTCCAGGGATTGTTACAGGACCTGCAGTAGCTACCATGTGTTTGGGCCCATTTCTTTTAACCACATGCTGTATACTAGCAACATGAGTTTCGTCACTGTGCCTTCTACAGTTATTCTTATTAATACCACACACAAGCTTTCCTTTATCAACTCATCTCTCACATCACCAAATCTGCATGTTTTAACCTTATTTCTCAAGTCAATTATATATGCTGCAAAACTTTCATCAGGCTTCTGATCCCTTGTGTAAAATAAGTGCCTTTCCATTGTAACATTCGTTTGAGGGTTACACATTCCTCTAAATTTATGTTTTAAGCATTCAGGGTCTTCCCTTGTTTCAGCGGTACCACAATATGGCACTCTTCCCTCTCCCCTGCAAACACAGCAGGTGCATACACAAATGAACGGTCTCTTTCAATGGCCTCTGAACCAGCTAAATTAAGCAGAATAAATACCTTTGTACATGCGTCTTTGTCAGAAAAAGTAGCCTGTATGAAAATATTGTATTCCTGCTCATACACACTCCAATTTTCTGCAATACTGTTATCAAAAACAAGCGGTGCAGGTCTGCGAAAACCTTTAGCCATGCCCACAGATTACAGTAAAACACAATGCAAAATGGTCCTTGTAATTATGTATGAATATTCACACACACCAGGTACTTGTAATAATAATCAAATGCACAATAAACTCTTTGAAATACTGTATTGTGCAAAATATGCTTTGAAATAACTGTACTTTATGACATATGCTTTGAAACAACTGTACTTTGTGAAATTACTGCACTGTAATACTGCACGCACTTGCAAACACTTTACATACTTCAGATACTTTGAACAGCTTTACTTAATGTGACAAAGTAGCACACAGCAAAAAAAATATATGGTTGTCTTCCCTTTTTTTGTACATTTTATGCAATTTGGACATTGCTTCAAACACTTTCGTAATTATTTTGAATATTTTTATCAATATGTTGCAGTTTCTGACATTTTGTTTAATAAGAAATTCATTTTGAGTGTTCTGAGTGCTTAGTTTTATATTTGTAACAAAAGAAATCATTTAAGCAAGTTTTAGTACCTGGAATTTTTTTCTGACCTGTTTTGCAAGTTGTTTGAGCAGTAGGGATAATCTACTCTTGTATATTCCTCCAACTTTAACCGTTTGCCTCAAGGCTGTAACTCTGGATCCCATTCTGACACCATGTCGCTCTTATGTGCATTACGCAGATGTTAAGGCTTGGGTGTTTGTTTAAGTAGTTTATTGTATACAAATACAGCAGGATGGATAGTAGGAACATTAAACTTAAATGAACTATCTAACTAACTGACTGACTACATACTTGCATGCTCACACTCTGGCTGCTCAATCAAAAATGACACTATTGCTTGCACGTGCTCAGTACTTATATGCACTGCTGACTCACTGGAAAGCTTCTTAAAGGTATATATCACACACTGATCTACAATTAAGTCAATAAGCATGTCCAGAGTGTGAACCATGCAAGACATGGGTGCAGCCTCCAAAAATAGACTCTTCTGGAGATAAGGCTTCAGCTGTCCAGTCCTCACTCTGGCAGAGCAGCTCCATGAGATCACCAAGATAGACATCTTCATGGAGGAGATTTTGGAAGCCTCTGTTCTTCCTCGAGTTTGGTATCCTCGGTGAGGGATTCCACTGTGGACTTCAGGTGTTTCCTCTTGTGCTGCCTCTGGCTTTGACAATCTTGCAAGGGGGAATTCGGAGGAGTGGTGGAAGAGGTAGGGGCCCTGGGTGAAGGGTAGTCTAGAAGCCTATCAGAGTGGGCTGTCCCAGAGCAAGCTGGTACAAGGCCACAGGCAGATACACTTAGGGGGGATGAATTCTGGTTGGCACTGACCAATTCATCTCCATAACAAATAATATCCTTTCTATCACATCAAAGGAAGACACTGAAGCTGACCAGCGAAGTCCACAACCCTGGAATCCGAAGACTCCAAGGACATGCCAGACTCTGTAGCTGCTTCAGCCTGTCCCAATGCACAGACGGGAACCAAACTACTGAGAACAGTGGCATCAAGACAGGACGACTCAGAGACTTGAAGCTTCAACCCTGACCAGGAGACCTCAGCTCTGAGACCCCCTCAGCTCAGAGACTGCCAGAGTCAAAAAGGTCAAGGTAGGGGTGGGAGCTGGAATCAGCCAGACCATTGTACCTGACTCCGATGGTGGTAAGGCAACCAGCTCTAGGAATTCCAGAGCCACAAGGCACACAGGAGGAATAAAAGTCAGAGCAGAAGCCTTGGGTCAATGACTCAAAGTAGCTGGATTAGGCCTACTTGTGTCTGAACCTGCAGGAATGACCACATCAACTGCTCCAACACAGCAGGTCTAATACTCCTGACAGACTAAGATGAAAAGCCTACCGAAGAGGGCGTGGATGCCCAGCTACCAGTAAAAGGTTCAGAGGACTGGGCCCAAATAGTAAAAAATCAGATCCAGGCCAGAGAAAGAGATGACTCTGGGGAAAACTCCCCAGGTGTACAGGAAGAAAAAGGGGTGTAAATCTTGCATGAGGAAGCCCCTTTTGATAGGAAGAGGATTGAGACGCTAGGCATCAAGCATCAGGGAAGGAACCTTCCTAGCAGTCTGCGCCATGGGAGAATGGGCCTGAGAAGACAGATCCAAAGACAGCATGGATGCAGCCAGAGGGGGCCCTAGATCTTTGGATCCCAACGTTTAGAAGCAGAGGAGCTGCTTGCTTGCAATCCCTTTTAGGTGGTTTGGTGTCCCCACCCCCCATCACTTTTATCTGATTTACTGGGCAGTAAGAGGAGGAAGATGCATCTCCAGTGGGAAGAAACCTTGAGGACTAACTTAGCCCATCGTTCGTTGACAGCCCAGGATCCAAAGATGTCAAAAAAGGAGAACTCAGTCTACAAGTGAGCCATCCAGAGGCAGTAAACACACTGATCATGAGAGTTCTGTGAAGGAAGCTTGTGGCCACAAACTTTATAAACCCCTTATCCATGCCTAGTAACACAAAAAACACACTAAGAAAGAAAACAAACTAGAAGCTATTTCACTTACTAATATTATTAATATCTTCTTAAGTACACATACAAATGGGTGGAAAAAGCCTGCAACAGTATAAACAGTTTAATCTTTACAACTACCTACCTAAACTAGCCTAACATAATCAAAACATAACCTAAAACACACAACCAATCTTAACAATAAGCGTAGAGGAACAAGTGAAAGAAGCGACCAAAAGCATACAAAAAAAGGATACACCAAGCAGAGCTCGAGCTCTAGCTGCTATCCTGAAAGGCGGAAAATGAAATCTGAGGTAACTCTATAAAAAGCAAGACAATATAAGTAAAGAAGACAGAGCTTGGGGGCTGAAGCCTTGGAAAATGGCTGATCTGTGATCAAAGTCAGACCAGATGATTCACAGGCTGAAACTGAATGGAAAAGACAACATTGGATCATAGTATTACCCACAGCTTGCAGCTGAGACAGTAGTCTCAACAATGAAAAAATGCTACGTTTTGCTTAGTACTAGGAACAATCCAGGATTTCTGCCACATTAATGGCAGATGAAGAAAGCCCCAAACTCTATACGTTCATTATAAAAGTATAGCTTTCTTAGGTCTTTGTTTGGTATTTCATCAGTACCTGAAAAAGAGATTACCACTGAGAAGTCGATGCACAGCCCTGCGACAAATAGCTGAGCATGCTAAACTCAGTCAGTTAACAAATTCTTCAAACCTGTAGATTTCAATGCAAAAAAAGCAGTCTTTGCAAGGGGCAACTTCCACTACAAACCGCCTTACTTAAATTTACTTATTCCTTGCTTGCACAACCATGGATAAAACAGAAAAAAATACTCACACTGCACCAGTCTCATAGTACTAAGGATACATAAATTCACAGACTGCTCGATGTCAGGAGCTGAGATTGGGGACAATTGCATTCTATAGATTTGGGAGGCTATTTTGCACAGCTATCATTAGTGCTAGTTTCATATCCTTTAGCTTTGTTTTTAAGTTTTAAATCTTTTATACTCAGTGTCAGGGAAATTTCACACCACCTAACATCTGCAGAGTTCCTGACTAGACAACTTTCTCCTGTGCCATTACAAATGCGGTCAAAAAATCTATCTTTAAAAAAAAAAAAAAAAAAAAAAAAAAAAAAAGAGAGAGAGATCTATAACAGTAACACAAAAAATAGAAATGCAGATCTTGTTTCAAAATGCATGTGTTCCTCATGCAGACTTAACCCCATTTTATACTGAGCAATAAACTGCAAAGAAATGAATTTGAGTGACTGAAATATTAAAAACTCTTACTGTCTCCATAGTAAAGATGGGCAAGCCCAGGATTTTTGAAGAAGAGCTGAGCCAGAGCCGAATCAAGGGTCTGGCTTGGCTCTCAGAGCCCAATAAGAGACGAGCCTCAGCAAACAATAGCAGCAGTAACTCTGTTAAAAATAACTACATCTGGAAGTCCAGACGCGATTACTTAAGTAACAAAAAATACTACAGCTGCAGCCAAACAGACATTGACAGCATTCACTCAATTGTTGATCACACTTCCGAACAGCTTGTACCCAGCCAAATACTTTACTGTGCCCAAGCACAGTAAACTGCATTAGTGAGTGTATAGCAGCAGGCACTTACAAGGGAAAGGGGCTGACGGTCATCTTGGTGATGAGGGTAGCTCATCCCACCACTAAAGGGGTAGGAGAATAGGCCCCACAAACACCTTCATTGCTGGACTGCTGGCAACAACAGAAGCAAACCTCATCACTGAGTGCACAACAGACACTGCAGAATTCTCCCACTGTATTGAACTAATAAAATTCCCTAGTACTGGGGAATGAATGGACAAATTGGGGAAACATGATGGGGATCTGGGCAACAAAAGTACACAGAAAACAATATGTATATATTCATAATACAGGAAAATAAAATGAGATTTCTTTAAGGTAATTAGTACCCCCCAGGGCCGGATTTTCCTATAGGCTAACTAGGCTTCAGCCTAGGGCCTCAAGATCAAGAGGGGCCTACATTCAAATTGTTAGCAAAATTAAAATTACACTATTCTAAAAACAGTGAACAATAAAACACTGAACCGAAAATAAGGAGAAATTCTACGCATATGACTAATAAACAAACATAAAAATGTACTGGTTAATCAACGCGTTCGGCTCGTTTGTATATACTAGATTGCACCAAAGTATAGTTCATACATTCACTGATTGCTATGGAAAATATTGATGTGCCTTATGCTACTAAGCTCTGGTTTGTTCTTGCATAAATAAAGTGCAGATTGGTGTAGATTGGAACAGACAAACGAACAGACCTATTGATATCCCGACGTTCGGTTATATTCGTGTTACTTCGATAATATGAAACACATGTTAATGTTATTAGAAAAGATTCTTATTTTAGGATTGCGTACACGATCATTTGATTCTCACCTTTTGAGTTCAGTAGGTTCAATACTTTAGTGAAGTGTTTATAGACTATTGAAAAAAATTTTTCTGACAATATCTTCATCTTATTTATGCACAATAATTAATAACTCAAATATTTTGTTCTAGATTCTAATCTAAGAATGAGTAAAATATTTGAAAGTGGCGCTTGCAAACGCAAGAAAAAGAAGCTACAAGAGTATGAGGCAAAGAAGCTAACACCGATTACTGCTTACATGCATGTGCCAACTAGTACTACTCAATTGGAAGCAATGCAGCACGTTGTATGTGAGGACACGGCCGTTGCACCAACTCAAAAGTGAAAATATGGAACTAATTCAAGAGCAACTTACTGAACACGAATATACAAATGAGCCACAAGAAAATAATACGAATATTCAGATTTTTTTCAGACACCTAATGAGAAACACCATGTTCAAAATGTTGCAAATTTAGATAGTGATGTCAAATATATGTCTACTGTAACAGATGTTGGCTTGTGGACAAATTTATTGCAAAATGATGTATCATATTGGGTAGAGAAGGGCCCTTCTCAAGTTCAGTATCACTGTGGACCATTTTTAAATTCTAAGCGAGAATATAAGAATCAGTCCAGATTTTGTACAAAAGCAATTTTTTATTCAACAAAAGCCAATGGAGAAAAATATACCCTAGAATGGCTTGCGTACTCTCCCTCAAAAGGCTGCGTTTTTTGCTTTGTTTGTAAACTCTTTCCAAATATTGCATCTTCTGCAACAGCATTAACTTCTGAAGGGTTTCATGATTGGAGAAACCCTGCTATCATTCAAACTCATGAAAATTCGGAAAATCATAGGAATGCTATGTTAACGTACTTAACAAGAGCAAAAGGGAAAACTTTAACTTCAAAGCTAGAGGAAGAAATAAGAAAAGAGCAGCAATACTGGCGTTACGTTATAGAAAGAGTTTTCGCTGTAATTTGCATTCTTGCAGAGCGAGGCTTACCATTTAGAGGAGACAATGAAAAGTTTGGAACTCCAAATAACGGCAATTACTTTGGTCTTCTAGAACTAGTAGCAAAATTCGATCCATTTTTAAGAGATCATATCGATCGATATGGAAATACTGGCTCAGGAAAACCTTCATATCTGTCTAAAACTATATGTGAGGAAATTATTCAACTTATGGCAAATAAAGTGAAAGACACAATTGTGGCGGAAGTGAAAAAGGCTGGCTATTTTAGCTTTTCAGTAGATTCCACTCCTGACATATCTCATACTGATCAGTTGACCTTAATTATTAGATATGTGTCACCTGAAGACGGTTTGCCAACTGAGAGATTTTAACTTTCCTTGAGCTAAAAGATCACTCAGGGAAAGCATAGCTGATTTAGTATTTAACTATATCACTACTGAACTTGAAATTGATTTCAGAAAATGCCGAGGACAGTCTTATGATAATGCAGCCAATATGGCTGGTAGATACAATGGTATGCAGCAAAAAATTATCGAAAAAAACAAGTTTGCAAGATTTGTTCCATGCGCTGGTCACTCTTTAAATTTAGTAGGTCGTTCAGCTGTTGATTGTTGCCTTGATGCTGTTAATTTTTTTGGTGTTGTGAACGAAGTTTATATCTTTTTCGTCTTCCACAAAAAGATGGGCAGTTCTGAAATCACATTTGAAACCTCATTCTAAAGTGCCTAAATATTTATCAGGCACTAGGTGGGAGACACATGCAAAAGCTACAGAAGCTATTTTAGAAAATTACAATGATATCACCGATGCACTCAATTATTTACATTCAGATAATAATACAAAGGGTGATACTAGATTGAGGGCCAACAATCTTTTAGAGAAGATGAAACAATTTGAATTCGTGTTTATGCTCCATTTCTGGAATCGAATACTGAGACATTTTTCAAAAGTAAATAAAATTCTTCAAAGCCCTAATATTTTACTGAGTAGTTGTGCAGATTGGTACAGGTCACTTTTGGATATTTTACGTGGAATTAGGGAAGATTTTGATGCACTTGAGCAACAAGCAAAAAACACGTTGCCAAATACTGAATATAGAACTGCCAGAAGGATAATAAGAAGTAAAAGGCAAGGGAATTATGAAAATTCATCTGACCCTGATGCCTTAGACAAACTCTCTTCAAGAGATAAATTTAGGATTAAATCATTTATTCCTATATTAGATGCACTAGAATCAAATTTAGGAAGAAGAGCTTCTGTTTATGATGATGTAGTGAAAATATTTTCCTTTCTTGCCGATCTTACATTATCAAAGGTAGAACTTCAAAGAGGTGTTGAGCTGTTAATGCAAGAATACCCAGAAGATGTCAACCAAAATCTTACTGAAGAACTATTTCATTTCCACACATATGTGAGACAAACGCATAAGCCTTCAAAAAATTCCACATTGTCGCATAAAGACTTGTATCAAATAATATTCAAAGAAAATATTCAATTGGCCTTCCCCAATGTGGAATCAATCTTATGGCTGTTTCTCAGTTTAATAGTCACTAATTGTACTGGAGAAAGGTCATTTTCAAGACTTAAAAATATCAAAAATCAATTAAGAAGCACAATGACCCAGACGAGGTTGTCTTCATTGAGTATTTTGTGCATCAAAAATGAGACCTTCAAAAAAATAGATTTTGATGAACTTAAAGAATTCTGCGTGAAAAAGTTTAGAAAGAAATTCTTCTAATCTACTATTTCGTTTTAAATGTATACTTGGATTGAATCAGTTCTTAAATAAAATAACTATTAACATAAAATGTAATATGATATACAATTTGATATTTTCTTTTTTGTGATCTGGATTTTGTTTGAATAAAGCTCCATTTTTGGTTTAGTTTAAGACTTAAAATTCATAATAATTCATACTTAAACTTTAAATGCGAATTATTATGAAATAAATTTATCTGAATTGAATTTGGTTTAATCTTCAATGTATTGAATATATTTAATTTAATTTGATAGAAAATGTGATAATTTTTATTGCGTATTTTATTTTCGTAGTCAAAGATTTTCATTATTTGAATTTTGTTTCTTTGTAAATGTTGTGTGTTATGTTTGATTAGTTATTGTTACAAGTACTATATATGGTGCTGAGAATAAATGTCCAAATAAGTGTTCTCGACTTTTTTTTATTTATTATCCGTGCCACATTTTTTATAAAGGTTAGTACCAATCACAACATGTTTCATTTAACATATTGATATATATCACAGTAATGATGTATTTTATTATTTCTCATGTAATTTACAAACTTAAAAATGGGAGGTGAAAGGGCCTCATAAGTGGAATAGCCTAGGGCCTCTTTTCATCTAAATCCGGCCCTGGTACCCCCTTTTCAGTCTAGAGTAATTTCTGATTTTTATGCTGCCTGGCCATGAGAAATGCTGTTCCACAATATTTCCAAGTAAATTCTGCCTAAGATGTTTACATAAATATGATGTTTATACATATATGTATATATTATTAATACACTTTCCTAACAATGTCCAAAGAGCTAGATGTTAGCCAGAATATTTCTGTAATTATGTAACCTTTCATTTGATGTTACATTATAAAATCCTTCTGGATTAAGTTAACAGAAATACTAATATGGCATACATTCATAATCTGACCTAAAAAAAGTTGCATTTTCTCACTTACTGACAATTTAATTTTTATCAGCAGCCATTACTGAGCCATGTGGTAACTTGGCCTATGAAATACTGTTCCACACTATTACTAAGTGACTCTTGCTTGTGATAATTGTTTAAATTCATGTTAAAGCCCCTCATTCGCTCTGCCTGTGATAATTGTTTAAATTCATGTTAAAGCCCCTCATTGCCTCTATTTAAGTGCAATTTGGACAATTAGATGGGTAACCAGAAATTCACCCTGGGGGTTCCACCTGTGTCCCTCTTGGACAGAGCAATAGGCACTGATTTTAGTATCTGCATGAACCAGACACCCTTGGAAACATGGGCTGAACTTGGTTAGGCTTGATCCTATGAAATGTGATATTTATTTATATCAGAATTTATTGCCAAGATGTCTGCAAAATGGTGATAGACATGGCCTATCAGTGAGATGTTTTCCAGCATTATATATGCTAATGAAGTACCAAATAAACTCTTTATGGGTTGAGTTAAAAATATTAATATGGTAAATATTCATAATTTGGACTGAAAATAAATCACAACATTTCACTGAATTAATCATGTTTGGATCAGAAGCCATTTCTGACCTGTATAATTAGTGGGCAAGTGAAATGCCTATACACAGTGCTAACAAGTGGACACTGCAAAAGATATTTATATAAATATTTATGTATAGCTCTATATTTTATTCTGCACAAGTACAGATGTTGCAGAGTAACAGGTCTGTCACCATGTTGTTCTTCTTCTTTCGGCTTTTCCTGGTTAGGCATCGCCACAGCGGAACTCCGGTCCGCTAATGATTGGCAGCAGGTTTTTACGGTGTCGAGTTGCCAGCCTGACGCCCAACCTTCAACGAGGGCACGCCCATTCACGCATGTCTTTCGAATGCTACTCAACCACGGGGAGGATACGCAGACTCCACACAGAAGGCGCTCCAGCCAAGAATCGAACGGGAGTACAACTTGCTGTGAGGAGAGAACGCTACCGCTGCACCACCTCGGCTTCAGGTCTGTCACCAGGTATCAGTGTAAAATTTTCCAGAATTATGCAAGCGTTCTTTTGATACAGCAAATGCTTTCTGGTGCAGGTTATGCAGAGAAATATTAGCATGGCATGTTCTCAGTCTGGTATGAAAATAGGTAAGGAATAAAGCTCTTGCGTGACTACTATACCTGTGAAATGATGCTCCAAGTGGGCAGTGTCTATATTACTTTACAACATTTGCATGCCTCTGCTAAACAAGTACTACTTTCTGAAAAGTGGTGGTGGCATGTACAGGAGTCTGAAGCACTGAGACCATGCATTCCAGAGTTAATAAAAAATCCTACAAGTTTGCTGAGAAAAAAACACTACACTTGACAAACATAACACAGCAGACTTAAAGAAATGAGAATTCCAGTCTATCCATCTCAGACAAGTATTTTATAATAGATAACTACTAAGTGGCCATTTTCTAACATTTCTTGGTCCCAAAAGATGATTTCAGACTTGTAGACAACAAACACAGTAAGTATCACACACCCATTAGAGCACATAAGGTGGTTCACTAAAAATTCAGACATATGCACCATGTATAAACATAAGGGCATGCACTCCATTCTTAACAATAATCAGTGATGATGACTGGCAATAACTGCTATTTGGCATCCAGAAACTTCCGTCAAGAATACACTACTCATATGTAGTTTCAGAAGTATACACCACCAAGGATTAACAGAATAACAAGTCTTATCTCATAGTGTAACATGACTGCATAACGTGTCACCCTGCCTTGTAAGGCAGGTATAAGTCATGTTGATAGGTCATTCAGTACATCTTCAGCTTATAATTCAGTTTCATAAACCACCACCCCAGCGTAGCAAACAAACGTTTATTCATCATCATTACAATAAAAATTACTTACATCTACTTCTTAAGTCAGTAGGGATAAACCACTGATTTTTCTGTTTTATCAATTGCTTTCAGCCTTAAGAAGTTATATGATGAAAAGTCAAGAGGGATGGACCACCTATGCTTCTGTTTTTTTGTTACCTTCATACTTAAGAAATTATCTTCTTTGGTAAGACAGATATCTGCTCCAAACTGGGTACTCAGCAAACACCTTTACAAACATCTGTTGTGTCTCTTCCTTTGTCAACCCTTCTACATTCTCAATGTAGTACAAGACAAGTAATTTCTACAACTAAGTTTATTCATAGAAAGAAATACAAAAAAAAAAACTTTAGCATAGACAGATATCTCTACAAATAAGTAAACATGTTGGGCTTAATTAGGCAATAATCTTGTCTGCAGGTGTTGCACATTTATCTTGGATAAGACATAAAACCTGACAACTATTTGGAACTATTGATTTGCCCAGAAATTACTCAACCATTAGTGAACCAACATTTAGAATAAGATGAATTAAGAAAGCAATATCAATTTTTTAAAGCAGCAAACCTTCAGTATATAGGAAGAAAGAAAAACTACACTAAACACCTTTTTATAGTCCCTTTCTACATCTTACAAGGAGCAATCTCCATGTGTTAAAACTTCGCTTCATAACTGTTCGCTGAGATGACAGAAGCTACTGAATGACTCTGAAGGATCTTGACATGGACCAGAGGTATCCAGATGTAGTGAACACAATGAAGAACCTCTAGAAATAATAAACATGCTGACAAAATAGCAGCACAAAACTGCTGCAAATGTTGTGCATAGTTTGTTTTAAACATTCTTATGTGGGAACTGAAATCCGATGTGCAAATCAAGCCTGATGCACCCAGAGTTGCATGGATGACTCTCAGTCTGACTGGATGGAGCCCTTGTGATGTTAGGCATCTATATGGCACTAGAGAGGTTCACAGGTTGTTACTAGGCTAATGATCATTAGGTCCCTTACAAGCCTAGCCACCCACTCCAAACCATTCTGTTTATGTCACAAGAGAAGTTCAGATCCATGGATGAAGTGTTTCTGGTGCTGTTTGTTTTGCCCACATGCAACAGAGCCATCAGAGCTGGGTTTGAGGAAGCCCTGTAAACCAGGCAAAGATCCCCCTCTCAGAAGTCTGTAGGAGACTGAATACAGAAACAGAACCTTTAGGCAATCAGTGTAGGACAAGGTATTCATACCCTGAATTCTTCTAGTGAGAAACCTTGGTGAACGTTCCAAATGTTACAAGTGTCTGGTTAGATACTTTTCAAAAGAGGGCATTGTATAGAAATGATAGGTCTGATAAGGGCCGAGTAGAGTGGTACTGTAACGTCCTTGGACCTGGATGTCATACCCTTACCGATAAATTGAGCGACATGTAAAGATTTTCTTACTATCTCAATTACATGTTGGTCAAAGGCCAGATTGTTGTCACATATGTTCCCAGATTCCTTACTACTGGGTCGACTCTTAGGGGCATTTTATTGATTAACTTGGATTAACAGTTTCCCAAAGTGCATTATAATGCATTTTAGGCATCGGGTTTTACATCATGGCTTTGGCACCATTCATTTGCCTGTGTTAAGCCCACCTGCTATATGTTGGCATCTTGGGGGAAATCTATAGTAGCTACCAATTTACAGTCATCTATGAACTTGATGAGCCAGAAGCCTTGAAAGTTAGCTTTGACTACAGAGAAATAGATGCCAAACAGGAGCGGTCCCAGCATGGAACCCTGTGGTACTCAGCTGGTGACTGGGTCTCTTAGTGGAGATGGTCTCACTGATCCCGACTTCTTGGGTCCTGTCTTTCAGCCAGCCGACAACCCAGTCAGTTATGTAAGGATTTACGTGTAGAACTTGTCAACAATGCCTGTCTGGGGTATTATATCGAATGCTTTAGCTAGGTCAAGATACACAGTATGCACTGTTCTACCCTCATCAACTGCCTTGGTGACCCCCTCAAAGAAGTCTACCGGGTTAAAGTAGGCACGACCTCCCCCTAAAAAAAACAAATTTGGATGGGTCCAGTGTCTGTAGGTTGCCAATGTCCTTGTTTATCATTTCCATAATAATTCATTTCATGGTTTTGCATATTAGATTTGTTAGAGTGATGGGTCAATAAACAGCCTACACAAGTCAAGTGTTCAAGCACAGAGAATTAGTCCTCTGCAAAATATTTAAAAAATGATGCTGAGACTATCTAAATACTGGCCAAGTTGTCATACAGTTGAGAACACAATGCATTCCATCCTACTGCATTCCACTGTGTGCACCGTGTATTCAGTAGGATGTTGTGGGATCAGCCAGATACTTTAACAAAAACATAATAAAATGTGTGTTTTACTCAGCTTTTATTAAATGGGAAACTGCTTTTTCACATGCAGTTAAAGATGCAGAATCACAGAACTCAGCAATCATGACTAATGGAGATATATCTACATATACAAAAGTTATGTACCTACATTAGATCCATGTTGTCCCATTTTCAGTCACTTCATACACGTGGGTTGTCAGATCCAATGGGATCCAACCTCAGTGCTGTTCTTCAGCTTATCGATTCAAGAGCTCTAACTCCTCCCCTACCTATAATACCCTAGATTGAACAACAAACACTCAGATCAAGTTTTCTTCTATGTAGGTGTAAGATTTTAAACTACATTTGTGTGTGTGCACACACACACACACATATATATATATATATATATATATACATATATGTGTGTGTGTGTGTGTGTGTGTGTGTGTGTGTGTGTGTACATGCATATTACTGTAGTGAAGCAACCTAGGAAAAGCAAAGAAGAAAACTGTGACAGAAAGAAACAGCTTACAAGTAGTAGTGGCTGTTGAAAGGAATTCTGTCTAATGAGCCTGTGCTCAGACAGGAATTAATTTCCAGTTGGTCATCTAGAAGCCAAAGGTGACAATTTGGAATGGGGTTAAAGGAAGGGAGTTTGAAGTGGGCAAAAATCAAACAATATGGATCCAACGTTATGTTAAGTACATAACTTTCGTATTCAATGTTATCTAATTTTCATCCGTTCAAACACGTAGGACAGAATTCAAAGCTGCCAAAAGGGTTGCATCAGGGAAGGACATTCCTGAGTATGGTGGAGCCAAAGGATGAGTGTGGTCTTGACTGTTCATCCAACTTACAGTGGGACAAAAAAGTGTGTACTGTTGCCAATGTAGCTACTGAACAAATGTCATCAACTGATAATCCTCTACTGAAGACTGAAGTAGTAGAAACTTGCTCTCACTGAATGGGCCTTAGGTTTACATGCTAAAGGCAGTTTTTTTCTTTAGTATACAAAGGAAATACAATCTGAAAGCCATCTAGATAGGGTTACTTTAGAAATTGCCTTTCCTAATTTTGGCCTAGCAAAGGAAATAAATAACTGGTCATCTTTCCTGAAATCCTTTGCCCTGTGAATATAGAATCTAAGTTGCCTATGAACATCCAATAAATGAAGGAGGCATTCTCCTTTGTTGAGTACCTTGGGAAAAATACTGAGAGATGTAGAGTTTAGTTTAAGTTAGTACTGAATGCCACCTTAGAGATAAAGGATGTATTAGTTCTGAGGGAAGCCCTGTCCTTGTGAAAAAAAAAAAAAAAACAGATATGGGGTTTTGATTAAAGGGCTTGTAATTCTGAAGTTCACCTGGCTGATGTTACTATGAGTAGAAAAATAGTTTTCCAAGATAGAAATTTTAAGTCCACCTTATTAGCAGGCTCAAAAGGAGGCTGTGTGAGGGCTTGTAAGAGAATAGTAATGTCCCATGGAGGTGCTGGGTCCCTAATGGGTAGTCTTAATAAAAACGTGTCCTTAAGGAATGCTTCTGAGATCTTAAAGGGATGCAATGAACATATCATTAACACCAACATAGGAAGTGGAAATAGCCACCAACTGAATCTTGATGTCTGCATAACTGGAGCCTTTGTTAAGGAGATCAGACAGAAATACAAGTATAGATAGCATTGGTACTAAAAATAAGGATCTAATCCTTTAAAACAAGCCCAAATTGAAAAACTCTTTTCATAAGTAAGTATATACACTGGCCGCTCTGAATAGTGTTTATAGCAATTCATTCATAGGCAAGTACTAGGCTAGCTGCCCTTGTGGGCCATTTTAAGCCGGGGCAATTTCCCTCAAAGGTGAGAATCAAACCTATATCTTGTGTCTCAGAGGTAAGTACCCTATTATGCCAACCCTCCCACTCCATTTGCTGTATTAAATTTTACTAGTAGATGATTTCTGAGAAGGAGACAGAATGTGAAATACTTTAGAAGTAAGCCTGGCATTTTGGCTAAGGTTAAAATTGGAGGTACTATGCGGTTAACCTCATGGACATGTGAGCTAAAGGAGGCAGTCCAGAGGGATGTGACAGGAGATCTGGATATTAATCCAGCATCCATGGTGGATATACTAGAAGAGGCCACAGGAAAGGCAACTGAGTCTGTTGGGCCAAAAGGGTGCAATAAGGAAAACTTTGGCCTTACACTTTGTGGCTTTCTGTATGATCTTGCTCATTAGAGGTAGTGAGGAAAAGGCATACAAGAGCCCTGGGAGCCAACTGTGGACCAGAGCATCCCAAAGTGACCCTCCCTGTGGAGAAAACAGGGCAAAGTACCTGTTGCATTTGTTGTTCAGCTAGGAGGAAAAGACACAGCAGACAGGCTGGCTCCAGCGGCTGAAAAATGTTTGTGCCATAGCAGGGTTGAAGGACCACTCATGAGGTATTAGAAGTGTTTTGCTAAATTTGTCAGCAAGTTCTTCGGTGACCCCCAGTATGTGCATTGCATTCTGAAAGTGTTGTAAAAACATCACCCTCTGCCAAACCCTCATGGCTTCCCAAGAAAGAGGGTAAGAATGGGTTCCTCCTTGTTTAATGATGTACCATACAACAGTCATGTTGTCTCTCTGAATGGATATCACATCCTTGGTGAGTAGGTCCTGAAATGCCTGCAATGCTAGAACCTCAATCCTCATCTCCAAGATATTTATTTATTTATTTGACATTTGTTGACCGGGAATGTCTGACTGAGCTTGTGCCCTTTTTCAGCAGAGACCCAGGGAGAAAAGCTCCACAAATTATTACATATACGATAAAAATGTTTACAAACAATACAGTGTGCATGAGGTAATATAAACATGCATTATAATGCTTGGATTCACAATTGTAACATGAGAGTTTAAAGGTGTCATTTACAAAAAAAAGGCAATAAAACCAAAAGTCTTTCATATATCTCCAATATATAAGGGTTTCACCATACAGAGGGGAAGTAATGACAATTAACTCACAGTTTAAGAAAAGAGTAAAGACGTACTGTATATCAAAAATCTTAGTTCTTACAGGCAAAAGCATGTACATCAGTAATTAGAAGCAGAGGGGAAGTTGATAGAGCAGGAGATAGAAAAAGTATGGCTATGGATAAAAGAGGGAACATTAGAGATTTTTTTTTTAAATTTGTAAATAAGAGAAAAAAGTATGGCTATAGATAAGAGGGAAAATTAGAGATTTTTTTTTAAATTTGTAAATAAGAGAGGAGAGTAGTAGTAGAATCAAGTGAAATCTGAGAAAGGGGAGTAAGCTAAGTGGGAAAAGAAGGGAGTGAGGTAAATATGAGTAGTGGAGAAATTGAGTGAAAAAGGTATTAGGAGTTAGAGTTCTGCAGCGAGAATTTCATACAAATTGAAAAGAGGGTGTATGCAAAGAGGGTCAGGTAATTAAGTTCACGGTGGTTGTGTACAGGAGCAAGTCCAGGTATTTGTAAAGTGGACTTTTAGGGTGATTTTAAATGGGAGGCACTGTGTAATAGAGCTGATTGTTAAAGGTAGCTTATTCCAGTGGATAGAGGGAAGATAACTGTAGAGGGTTTCACCAAGTGATTTTTTAGGTTTATAGATGTCAAAGAGGTTTTGGTTGGTGCTTCTAAGTTTTCTGGTTGGGAGGTAGCAATTTAAGATGTTGGAAATGTTAGGGCAGAAGGAGGGTTTGTAGAGGATGGAGTGGATAATATTAAGTTGAGAGAAATGAAGTTGATTTGGGGAACTCAAGCCAGTTTAGTGTTTTCAAGGCCAGGCAGTGATGGGATTTAGGCTGAGTGTTGGTGAATCTAGCTATTTTGTGATATCTTATTCAGTACTGCTGCCTGTAGGTTAGTGAAGACTTCGGAGACATAGAAGAGATAAGATAAGATATAAGCAAGAGAGAGTAACCATCTTGCCTCTGGTGTGAGATATCTTTTATTATGGTACAGTAAGGCAAGCTTTTGGTTATTATTTTTGATACAGTAATTTATATGAAGGTCGAACTTTAGTTTATCATCAGTTATGACTCCTAGTAGTTTGGTATGGGATTCAACACTGATGGTGGTGTTGTCTAACAAAGTGACAGAGAAGGCTGAGGTGTTATGAGAGTGTGATTTAGGCAGAAATAGAAGTAATTTAGTTTTCTTAGCACTGAGTATTAGCTGGATATTGGTTAGTCAGGTCTCAATATTTGTGAAAGTTTGCTGGGTTTTGGAAAGCAGGTCTGAGAAATAATCAGATGAGGTGATGACTGTAGAATCATCCGCATATTGGATGAGAGTTGAGTTGGGGCAGGATTTATAAAGATTGTTAGTAAAAATGTTGAATAGAAGAGGTCCTGAGATGGAGCCTTGGGGCACACCTGTGGTGAATGGCAGAGGAGGGGACAGTGTAGAAAGCCATCTAACAGATTGTTGCCTACTGGACAGGCAGCTGCTGAACCAAGAGATAGTGGATGGGGACAGATTAAGTTCTGTTAGTTTAGAAGTGAGCAAAAGATGAGAGACACTATCAAATGCCTTGGATAAGTCCAGGAATTGGCAAGAGACAAGCTTGTTACTGTCTCTGGACTGGGCAACTGAATTGGTAAAAGCAATGAGAGTGGTGGAAGTACTATGGTTCGGCACAAACCATGCTGAGTAGCGGTTAAAAGGTTTTCTAGTAATAGGTGGTGTAATAACTGTGTATGGACACATTTTTCCATGATTTATGAGAGTGGAGAGAGAATAGCTATAGGCCTAAAACTGGAAATTTCTGTAGAGGTTCCTCCTTTATGGATAGGGATAGTATAGAATTTTTTCCAGATAGCTGGAACAGTAAATTCAGACAGTGAGCAATTTATCAGAATAGGTATGGGGTACGCAATGGAACATGCAGCTGTTTTTAGGAAGTATGGTGGCAAGTTGCCAGCAGATGGAGAGCATGGCTTTAGGTTCTGAAGAAGTTTTTTTGATACAGGCAGTTGATACAGGTTGAAGAGAAAGTGTTTTTTGGGGGATTGGGGGGCTAGACGAATCAGAAGCAAGGGTGGAGTTAGGAAGAGTTCTGGAGCTAGAAGGCAGTAATTTACTGATGGTGTTGATGAAAAAGGAATTGAACTGGGTGGCTATTTCAGTAGGAGAAAGGTTAGGATCAGGGTTAGGAGATGGTGGGTTACCTGGATATAATATGTGGCTAATTGACTTCCAGAAGTCCCTAGGGTTACTATTGTGATTAGAGGTGGAGTGTGAGTAGAAGTTTCTTTTATCACATACTATAATTTTTTTAGTTTTGTTTCTAAGTTCTTTATATTTTTGTAAGGCTGAAGGAGATTTTGATTTGGTCCATTTTTTCCACGCAAGATCTCTGACATGGATAGAGGAACAAGTGGTGTTGGTAAGCCAAGGGGTGCTATGAGATTTAACTCTTGTTGTTCGAAGTGGGGCATGAGTATTGAGAATATTTAAGAAAGGTGAGGTGTAGGACAGCATCATTAAGAGGCAGTGAAAAGAGTGAAGACCAGTTAATGGAGGATAGGAGGGTATTTAAGTATTCTGGGTTGAAGTTGGTCAGATTACAGAAAGTTTTATATTTGTTAGTGCTAGTAGTATGGGAGGCGTATCTAAGTATTCGGATAGGGGCATGGCCACTAAGAGAATCAGTGATTCAGGTTTATGGTATTTATTGGGATGAGATACTAGTATCCAGTTGATAACCGAGTGCGAGTTTGAGAGTTTATTTAGGTGGGTTGGAGTTGAGATGACCTGTGCGAAACCATAAAGACAAGAGGAGTCTGTTTTAAAGTGATGGCAATTTATGCTGACATCCCCTCAGATGGTTGTTTCTGTAGTAATGTTATCTGAGAACCAAGATGTGATGTTATGTCTGGTCTCTGTTTTCAACCATGTGCCCTCGAAAAGCTCCTCACCCTAGGTGGGATGCATTCATGATCACTGCTGCTGTAAGATGATCTGTCTGGAAAGGACGGCTGTTGGTCACCAATGGGGAGGTTAGCCACCGTGAGATGTGGTTTCTGCATACCTGTGTAATTCTGATCTTTGCATGTAGAGGGTGGATGGATTGTGTCCACTGTACTGATAAGACTTGAGATGTAGGCTCAATTTCGCTGGTGGTTTTGGGTGGCGGCCTGCATTACCCTGAGAGTGACTTGGTGATCTCCTTTATCAAGTCTCTCTGGAATCTTTTAGGGTAAGCAAGACAGTTCAGGGATTGAAGGGTAAAAGTCGCAGACACGCAAGTCTGCTTTCCATATCTTTCCATCACCATAGACTCTATATTAGGAGATGAACAGAAGAACTTTCCTCTAATAGCTCTTTCCTAGTGGCTGCTGTCACCACACCATAGCATCTAAAGGTAGACCCTTACTCCAGTGCTTCCTATCAGTTGGAACAGACAATATGTGAGTGGCTATCTTTGGAATGGGCTCTACCACAATGGGGTCCTTCTATGCTGGTTGATCCATTTGGTCAATAAAGGAGTCAACAGGTGGAAGACATCTTCAAAGAGGAAGCGAGGGAAGCCCTCTCCTTCCTCTAAGTCAGCATGAAGGACTCAGGTGATGAGTCTAGACGTTTCAGCTTACATTGCCTTCTTCCAGATACACCTTCTGGGGTTCAACAAGAAGGGTCAGAATCGGTTGCGGAACTGACAAGGAAGATTTCCTCAAAAGCTTTTGGTACTGCCTGTCCCTGTATGACTGGATGTAGAGGAGAAGCAGCAGACTGCAGATGGGGTTTAGGTGGAACCAAAATAGCAATAGCTACCTTACCTTTGGAGGATGCCAAAACCCTTTCAAAAGCTTCAAAAGCTGAGGCTGCTACCTGCGCCAATGATTTCCTGCACTCCGAAGAGGAAAAGCAAACCTCAGCACCAACAAACCTCGGTCCCAAAGCAGATCTTGGTCCCCAGCTATCTAAAGCCAAGGCCCTGAAGGGAAGAGATGACTCTGAGAACCTCACCACTGCATCTTTTCCCCGAAGCTTGGTTCAGAGTTTCATCTCAATCTGATCGTATCAGCATCAAGAGAGATTGGGATATAGACAGAGTCAAAGATGTCAGGAACTCCAGTGCTGATGAAGGAACTATGATTTCAATCAGTTTTGATGAACCTGAAGCCAAAGGTTGGATCGGTGTGGATTCTTGCATGGAGGGTTAAGATGGCTAACAGTCTGCACCTTCCCAAGGGAAGGTGCCAAGATAACCTTAAGCTGTAGCTGTGAAAAATGTCATTATCATCCTGTCAATGTCCATCTCTGTAAAGCTTCTAGATGACGGAGAGGATGATGCTACCGACGAGGGTCAGGAGTATCTCTTTTCTTGAAGTGTGGAAGAAAAAAAAGTTTTGATGTCACTGGATTTGGTGAAAAAGAGCCCTTGGAGAAGGAGTATGGGGCTGGGGGGGGGGGGGGTGCCGGTTCTGTCCTTCTTGGAATTTTAGGGTCAGGACTGACAGACATGGTTGGTTCCAGTGATCTCTTTTTTAAAGGTTTCAATGCAGATTTGCTTCTTTCCTTTCCTTTTTCCTGGACGTGAGATTTTGTCTTAGTTTTATCCTTTGCTGAAAGAGGTAGAAGGAAAAGATAAAAGGGTAGCTCCTGTCTGAGTTGGAAGGATCCCCTTAAGAACTAATTTATCCCATCATGACTAAAGAATCCTGGCACTGAAGGCTGCACAACATTGATATCCTATGTTTACGTGAGTCACACCAACACAATAGACACACTTTCTGTGTGGATCATGAGGGGCAACTTGTGCCCACAATCTGAAAATTTTTTGAAGCCTGACACTTCTGACATGTTAAGATTCAAAAAGGGACAGGAGTCACTAGAAAAATACAGCACACACTAAACTATCTATAAGCACAAAAGTTATAATAAAGGTAAAATGCTATTAGTGCAATCTACAGTATAACAACACAACTAGCTGCTATTATATATATATATATATATATATATATATATATATATATATATATATATATATATAAATTACAAAACTTTGAATCTCATATGGACGGGACCATATGATCAAGTGTTGTAACTTTGGACATTCAAAAAAAAAAATTTAAAACACATTCATGCAGGAGGGCAAGCTCCCGTGCACCCCCTACTCCCCTCGCTACTAATATATACCAACTCCGAGATCGCACTACAGTGAGGAAAATGGAATATTCCAGTTTCGCTCTGTATGCAGATCTCCGTTTAAGAGTTAGGAGTTTTAAAACTTCGATCAAATGGTTTCGGCCATATGAAGTTCGAAGTTCTGAAACTTCGATCACTTAACTGGAACATATATATATATATATATATATATATATATATATATATATATATATATATATAAATATATATATATATATATATATATATATATATATGTCTACTTTATTAACTCGAATGTTCAAAAGTTCGAATGCATAAAGATCGACACATATGCATCGAACTCTTAAAACGTTCGAAAGTTAATAAAGAAAAAATACACAGAAAAAAAAAGATGTAGGCAGGGGGGCAAGCCCACCTAAACCCCTCACACCCCCTGCTACTTAAATATACCAAGTCTGAGATCGCACTACATCGAGGTAAACTGAAATCTCCACCTACGGAGATTTCCGTTTACAGTTTTCGACGGCTTGCACTTTCGATGCATATGGTTCTATCCATATGTATTTGCGGATTTACGCTTTCGCATAAATAACGTAGACCCATAGATGGGTCCCCTACAGAATTTTGAAGCCTAAAACTTTGAAATTCATATAATCAAAGATCATATGATCGAAGTTTTAAAACTTTGAAATCCTGAATGGAGATCGACATACAGCGGGGAAGGGGAGATTTCCCTTTTCCTCGCTCTAGTGTAGTCTCTGAGTTGGTATATTTAAGTCATAGGTGGTGTGGGGGGTGCAGGGGGGCTTGCCCCCCTGCAAAAATGTTTGGTGATGTATTGACTGCTTTTGGGGGGGGTCATAATTTCAAGATTCCAAGATCTCGAGGTTCTGAATTCAATATTCTGAACATCGGGATTTTGGTATTTCGACATTAAGAAGTGAATCCATATATCCATATATATATATATATATATATATATATATATATATATAAAATAGAATTTTTTTAAACTACTATAGCAATACAGAAGAAAAATGATTTAGTGAAAGTTATAAAAAAAAAAAAAAAAACCCTCATGGTAGGAGAGCAGTATAACTCATGAAAACTTTTGCAAAGTTGTAGACAGCTCTCTGCACATCCAAATAGTTTGAGTGACAAACAAGACCTGAATATTTGTTGTTCAACCTACAGTATTATAGATAACGGAGGAGTCAGAGCTCTGGAACTGACAAGTCTGGATCGGTGCTGAGGTCAGAACCAATTGGATCTAACAACCCACAAGTCACTGGGCTGGATTCAATAAAGCCTATACTAAGTGTGCACGATATGCATTCAATAAAATTCTTATCACATTTTTTTGTGCTTTCTAGTCATTTAGAAAGATTACATAAAGTGTGCATATAGTTTACACTTTGTGGTAACCTTTATCAATCCCTGTCATTATTTAAAGCTGCAAGAATATCGATAGGAAAACTAAAATTAGGAGAAAGAAGGTGCGAGTTATGTCTGTGTTGTCTGTTCACTCAGACCAGTGTACACTTAGTGTAGGCTTTACTGAATCTGGCCCACTGTGTATATGTATATATACATACATGCGTATACATGTGTGTGTATATACACCACAACTCATAAGTAGTGCACGTACCTACTACTGTGCAAGGATTCAAAGTACAACACCAACAACAAAAAGATGTATCCAACACTAGTATAAATATCTCTAATGTCTGCTGTAATGCAGCATAATGCAAAGAAAATCCATTTCCATTATAAATAATCTCAAAATACTAAGAAAATCTGCATGAAAAAATGTAGCCAAAAACTTCCTTTTAAACTTCCCAATAAATGTAAACAGTCTTCAGAGCACTTACTGTTTTCAACATAAAATAATGTATCCAGAAGCTTCCTTTTAAATTTCTCAGTTTCAATCTCACCAGTGCGCAAAATACATTAAAATGACATCCTTATACCAAATGGTTACATTTTAAACCAGCGTGCATCAAACAAACTTCAAAAGAGCAATATTCAGTGCTGCTGAAGAAAGAAACAAAACAGCAGACCGGTTTCACCACACTGGTGTCATCATTGCATGACAAGGAACACAATGATGGTGCTTAAATGCAAAGTGAACAAGGAAGAACATCAGAATTCAAAAAGCGACAGAACTCCCTGAAGTACAAAAACACATTAAAAATTAAACATGTTCATTAAGTCCTGGTTTAAACAGAGCTCCTAAATTAACAATCCATAAACTCTCTTTTTGATCCAAAATGTTACGTTTACCAAAATCAGACAATTTTCACCCAGTAATTTGTCAATACCCACAAATATAAAATGGGTACCTTGATGCTACAGGCTATGTTTATACAAAGCACTTCTAACTTGTCTGCAATTCATATCACTGACATGAAGGGCAATGCTGTGCTTAAAGGGCCTAGATGTCTGACTACATAAAAGGCTCCACCACTGGCATACAGCCATATAAATCACCTACTCAGTGCTACAAGTAATGAGAGAATGAATTTCAGAAACTTTGATAGTATTCACAGAAGTAAAAGACTCACTTTTGAGACATTCTTACAATCTGAACAAATGCCAAAAAAGTACCACCCTTAGATATATTCACATCTTTGATGATGTCCATACCCTGGCCCAGCAATCAAGGATCCTCAATCCTCACCACTAACACCAGTGAGGGGCATCTCATATAGGAGGAAAGGATAAAAAATATACACAGTAAAGTGCAATTTCCCTTAAGAGCACACAGAGAACACAGTCAGTCTGGGGCTGGTCGCTCCCTCACTCTCCAGGTCCCCAATAAGACTCCCCACTGGCACAGCTATAGGGTCCAGATCTCAGCCTAGTGGGCAAGCTAATACCTCCAGCACCCTCTCTGTCTAACCAGGTAGCTGACACACACACACACACACATATTGAGAAGAGTTTATACAACCACACAGACACTCCTGGGAAATGATGGCACAGGTTCTCCAGCTCTGCCCTGTTTTACCAGACTATACGGTAGTATCAGCTGCCACCACCCACTAATATTTATCAGCTACTCAAAGGCCCTTAAAAGGGTGTCCAATTATTACTGTGCAATATTATTATCCAATTAGTAGTACAGCCCAGGTCTAAAGCTATTGGAGTGGATCTGTACAATTTTACCAAAGGCATGCAAGCACTCTAAAGAGCTTAAATTATCTCTACAAAAACAGCCACATTTGAAAGGGTTTAAAAATATTTAATAACACATAGTCAAAACACAAGACAATACTTTTTACTACACAGTGCTAGTCAAGAGTTCAGAGATCACAGAGAAATACTTAAAATAATTCAGTAGTACAGTTCTGACATCACAGAAAAACACTTAGTCTAATCTTTCTAGTTTCTAGTTATTTCCAAGAGAAAGCACAAATCTAAGATAAACTTACATATAGAGCAAGACAGTGCTGGTGAGTTGGATGGTCAAGACAAAAATGCTTAATGTTCTCTGATTCTCTCTGTTTTTAAAATCACATTCCTGGTTCACATTACATCATTCTTCACACTTCCCTGGCTAACAGAAACTACAATTACATTCTTTACCTCTGGGCAGAAACCAGAACAATAAAGGACATTTATGCATGCAAATTCTGGCCATTAACTCTGGCCTTAAAATAATAGGCAGGATGCCTCACTCTAGACTTACTTGCTCGGAGTTTTAACATCAAAGGGTCACAACATGCTTTACTTGGTCAGTAGAGTGCACTGTTGTTGCATTATTTTCCAGTTTCACATGTAACACTATTTTTACCATTTAAGACAACAGCCTGTGGTCTACATTAATATTTACAGATGACAGAATTATCTCCAAAATTCTTTCTGGCTAGGCTAGCAGCCTTCACACAGTCTTCACAACATCCACCAAAATGACCCTTTTGAACGGAGATAAATGTTCACCTACTGTATATTCTTACCCCTTCTATACCCAAAGGGACAATGCACACCCAATATATGCTCAAAAAAGTATCAGTCTTTAGAATATGCCACTTCTGTTCAATTGTTTCCGTGATTTTAAATGTATTAGAGCCATACGAGGTAATACATCTTATAATATCAGAATTATTCCATCTCTTACTGTGCTCATTGTTCCAAAGAAAATTCCTAGATTATATTCTGGCAAAGTCTCCTGCTCTTTTTACCAGGGTGTTGTAACCATGCCTTAAAACTCTATTTTGCATCTTAGCGTCTTCCACATTAAAAGTAACATCATCATTATAGATGCTTCTAAGTCTTAAAAACGAGATTTTGATATATTTTTAACCACATGACTAGGATGGCAATTGTCAGCTTCCAATACTGAATCTTTTGTAAAAGGTTTGCGGTATAAACTAGTGACCATCGTGCATCCCTCATTTTAGTTACACTGCCATCTAAAAAAATCAATGCTAATGTATCCTGCCAAAAACTTAATATGATACTCATTGCCATTTAAATATTGCACAAACTGTTGCCAAGAGTCCAAATAATCTGTCCACACACACCAACAGTCATCCAGATAACGTCACTACATACTTAGCCATTTTTAAAAGGGTTATTGTCAATACAGACATACAGATCACCTTATACTCTATATATTAAAACATGAATAAATCCGAATAAATGGAGGCAAATATAGCACCCATAGCAGTCCCAGTCTTTCTTACAGTAGAAATCATTATGTTCGAGAACCAATAATTTTAACAAAAACTCAATCTCACCATCCGTAAACTCTTGAGAAAACTCAAGCTAAACTTTCACAGCACATATACCACTGTCATGTGGAATGCTAGTATATACAGGGACTGAACATCTAAAGTACAAATAAATGAATTTACGAGAGCCTGTACATATTCCATCAATTCACAGTTGTGATGGCTTAGTGGTTAACTGCTGTGACTATAATATACAGAGTCCTGGGTTCAAAAACCTACAAGGGATGTTTATTTTTGGGAGAGAGGAAATTCACCCCGGGGATCACGTCAGTCGCCCTGCTAGACAGGGGTCCAGGGAAGTAAATAGTGTGGGAAGAAATAGCCAGGGAATTGTTATGGCTAGGCTTGTATAGGCCCTAGGGCCGATAGCCTAGTACCAGCCTATGAACCTAATTTTAAAAACTATGTTGTATCTCTGATATGGGCTGGCACCAAATTCAACAAAGACTTTAATTAATTTAAACTCAAAATATACAGAAAGCGGTTCTATTATAGACCCCTGTCCAGACACAATAGGCTTGCCAGGAAGGTTGTTAATATTTTTATGAATCTTTGGCAAGATATAAAAATTAAGATGTCTAGGATCATCATGTCCTTTGTGACAATCTAAAATAAGAATACACATCATTCAATTGTCTCAACGCCTCCTTATCATAATCATTAGAATCCTAAAGAACTGCATCCCCCTTATATGCTTTTACTACCGCATTTTCATTCTTTTTCAAATTATTCAGAGTAACCTTCTGTAACTTATTTAAATTATAAGATCAATTTTTAAAAATGTGGTTCTGACTTATGTGACAGTCCCGCATCACACGCTGTTCAAACATATGAACTGCCAGATGATATGGAGGCTGAAATGAAGACTTTCTGAACTTAAATGTTTCACTATAGACATCACGAATATCCCTTTAACTGTAAAAAAAAAAATTAAGATTTAGATTACGACAAAGCCTTTTCAAATCTATCACAATAGAATACTGACAGACAAAAAATGCAGGAACAAAACCCAAGTCTTTAACACTTCTTCATGTTTGGATAAAATGGTGGATGTTAATTTAACAACTAATTGGTCTTCAGATATAATGTCATTGTTGTCCTATACTGTTTCTTCAGGTTGCCTCTGAATATCACTTCCTTTCTTCTGTTATGTTTTCTACCAGCTCTTCTAAAGGGGCTCTTGACCATTTATACACTGGTGATACTTCAAAACTGTTCATCATCTCACCCTCCTTATCCAAAATGTTGGAAGAAAAAATCAGATGCACTGGATTCAGTGTTGGTGTTGTTTAGATTCTATCTTAATATGAAACGGACTCTCTTTCTTTTAGGTCTATTTTTTTTTTCTGTTGGTCTGAAAATCGGATAACACGTTTCTTGGCCTTCCAAGTACACATGGCATTATTTCTACAATCATTGAGGTCACGATTACATTTCTTTAAATTTCGGCCATTTAGTTCTGCCTTAAAATCATTCATTTCCTTGGTAAACCTTTCATGTTATTTCTGTAAATCACTATTATGCACATATGTTTGTATGTTTTCTTGACTAGTAGAAAGCTATTCTGTTAATGTTAATAGTTGTCTGTCATAAAATTCAACCAATAATTCCAGAAACATCTGGGAAGCTACAGCCTGCACTTTCTGCCATTTAGAAATTAATTGTTCATCATCTGTACCTACCCCAGGTTCAACATATACCCGTAAACCTCTGAGTGCAATGTCAGCGTATATGTAGAGTTTTAGCAATTTAATATGCCAAACATTTGATCGGGTTCCTATTACATGATCGAAGACGCATTCTGTCGAATGCGTCGATCGACCGTAAAAGAACGAAAAGGCAAAATAGCGAAGTGGCTTGTAAGTGAATTCTTTCCCTGGGAAAGAATTTGTTTGGCTGCTTCCATTACTTTGCCGTTTTCAGCACTGTAGTGCGATCTCGGAGTTGGTATATTTAAGTAAGGGGGTGTGGGGGCAAAGCCCCCCACTTTATGTACTGTTTTAAAAGTTTTTTTTGTTATTTGGAACAGCAATTTTTTTCCCTTGGAAAAAAATCGCTGTTCTGGGATTCCAACATTGTAATCTTTCACTTACATGGGGTCGATTAATCATCATTCGCTTATTTAAGCGTTCGATGATGTAATATAGACCCCCATTAAATCTAACCTTCATAGAACAGTCTGTAAAAATTTTAAAGCATTCTTCCATATCTTTAAGTTCATCATTACATGTTCCAGTACTATTAGTTTCACTTTTAAAAATGTCAAATAATTTTTATCTTCACCAATCTTATAATGAAACTGCTTTAGGTCTAAGCTTTCAGCCATACTGATTGCCTGCAGCAAAAAGTACTACTGTACTACTGGTGATATAACACAGTGTAGAGATATCGGCCGGCACCCACTATTAAAATGTAAACCACAGCTCATAACTGGTGTACGTACCTACCACTGTGCAAGGATTCAAAGTACAACATCAACAACAAAAGTATGTATCCAGCACTACTATAAATATCTCTAAAGTCCACTGTAATGCAGCATAATGCAGAGAGTCCATTTCCATTATAAATAATTTGAAAATGCTAAATGCTATCAAACAGAAAAACTGCATGAAAAAATATAGCCAAAAATAAGAAGTTATGTACCTACCATAACGCTCCATGTTAGTTGTCTTCTCTCGCCTTCTTTCTTGCTGGATGGGTTCGGAGCTGATCCTCGGCTCCGACTCGGCCACTTACTAAAGCTCGAGAGCTAATTTTACCGGCTCGAGGCAACCCTATATCCCATGATGCAAGGCGATGACTACCCAGATCTCGTTTGGTAGCTAAGGAAATTATGCAATACATTCCTCCAACTGGAGAGGAGGAGGAAGAGGTAATAATAGTAATAATGATAATAATAATAATCCCGAAAAGATAAACCTAATCTAGTGACACTAGAAAGCTGATTAGTTGGAAAAATTGGATTAAGACTCTTAAGGGAAGAGGCACAATCTTCTCGGTCTGACCAGGCTAGGGGATGGTGGATGGACGCAAGAAAGAAGGCGAGAAGACAACTAACATGGAACATTATGGTAGGTACATAACTTCTTAATGTTAAGTTGTCAATCTCGCCTTCATTTTTGCTGGATGGGACTGCGTCCCTAGCACCTCTATCCTGGGTGGCTCAATGGAACAGACTCTTGAGAACGGTGGAACCAAAATTCGCTCTGTCTCTGGAGGCCAAGTCTAATTTGTTATGTGAAACAAAGGTATGAGGAGAGGCCCATGTGGCTGCTGCACAAATAGTGTCTATTGGAAGTCTAGCCTGAAAAGCTGTAGATGTAGCTAGAGCTCTGGTAGAATGGTCTTTTGACCTAGAAATCAACTCTTTGCCTCTGAGCTGATAAATGCAAGTAATCACAGAAGACAGCTATCTAGATAGAGTTACCTTGGATACTGGAAGGCCTTTTCTGTTTTCTGCGTAGGATAAAAACAGTTGATCAGATTTCCTAAAATGTTTGGTTCTGTCCAGATAATATCCGAGTTGGCGGTGAACATCAAGATAATGTAGTTTTTGTTCCGCTCTATTAGAATAATTTGCGAAAAAAACTGGAAGATCAATGGATTCATTTAAGTTCGTCTGCGATGCCACTTTCGGTAAGAAAGACGGATTAGTCCTTAGAGAAACTCTGTCTTTGTGGAAGATTAAGTAGGGAGGACGAATGTAGAGGGCATGAAGCTCAGATACTCTCCTGGCAGAAGTAATGGTGACTAGAAAGAGCGTCTTCCAAGAAAGAAATTTCAATGAACAGTCAGCATGAGGTTGAAAGGGGAAGAATCAAGGATGTTAAAATTAAATTTAGATCCCACTGTGGTGGGGGGTCTCTAATCGGAGGTTTAAGTAAAAAAATACCTCTAAGGAATGCCTTGCAAAGTTTATGTGACATAATGTTGTGGTCCAACAAGCCTATATGAAAATTCGAAATGGCTGCCAGCTGAACTTTTACTGTGGAGGAAGAAGATCCTGAATGAAAAATCTCGGCTAGGAAGTCCAAGACCGAATGAATCGAGCAGTATAGGGGTCTATATTCCTAGCTTTGCCCAGAAGGAGAAAGCGTTGCCATTTACTAGTGTAAATCCTTCTGGTGGAAGATTTAAGGGAAGCTACTATGATATCCCGGACAGGATTAGAAATCATAGGAAGCCTGGCTAGGGATGGAAGCAGAGCAACCAAGCAGTGAGGTTGAGAGAAGGTATGGATTGGTGCAGCTGCCCCGACTGGTGGGTCAGAAGATCTGGAACCGGGTCCAGATGCCATGGCTGTACCAAAAGATAACGATGTAGGAATGGAAACCATATCTGTCGAGGCCAATAAGGGGCAATGAGAATCAACTTGGCTCTCAAGGCGGTTGCTTTCTGAATTACTTGTGGTATCTGAGGAAAGGGAGGAAAGGCATAAAGAAGTCCCCAGGGCCAATCTTGGGTTAGAGCGTCTCTGGGGGGATGGCCTGGAAGGGGGAAGACAGAGAAGAAGTCGGGGCATTTGCTGTTTTGAGGTGTAGCAAAAAGATCGCAGCAAGGAAGGCCCCACTTCTGAAAAACTCTTCCGTCACAGATTGTTTGAGAGACCACTCGTGAGGCATAAGAATAGCTCTGCTCAACCTGTCCGCTATGATGTTGGATTTCCCGGGCATATGCGTTGCTATCAGAAACCGCTGAGAAGAGATTGCCCACTGCCAAAGTCTGAGAGCCTCTCGACACAGTGGATAGGACTTGGTTCCGCCCTGCTTGTTGATATACCACACTACGGACATATTGTCCATTTGGACTGCAATAGTTCCCAGGGGAAGAGAGTCGTTGAGGGCTTGCAACGTTAAAAGCACTGCTCTCATCTCCAGGAAATTTATGTGCTGGTGGCATTCGAAAGGTTGCCAGGTGCCATGGACCATCCTGCCCTGATAATACCCCCCCCATCCGATCAGGGAGGCGTCCGATGTAACCGTGGCGACCAGGGCGGGAGGAACAAAGGGTCTGCCCTGATGGACTTGAGGGGACGATATCCACCAGGTCAGATGCCTTTTGCAAATTGGAGTTATTATGATCCTGTGATGCATGGGAAGTTGTTGAAAGGACCATTGGGCGAACCAGCCTGGTCCTCTCTGTCTAACCGGCACACACACACACACACACACACACACACACACACACACACACACACACACACACACACACATTATCATTATCACATATTGAGAAGAGGTTATACAACCACACAGACACTCCTGGAAAGGATGCAGCACAGGTTCTCCAGCTCTGCCCTTTTACCAGACTATACAGGTATCAGCCGCCACCACCCACAATATTTATCATTACCCAAAGGCCCTTTAAAAGGGTGTCCAATTATTATTGTGCAATATTATTATCCAATTATAGTATAGCCCAGGCTAAAGCTATTGGAGTGGGATCTGTACAATTTTACTGAAGTATGTGCTAATTCTAGTGAGTTTTAAATTATCTCTACAAAACAGCCACAGTTTAAAGGGTTTAAAATATTTAATAACACAGTCAAAACACAAGACAATACTTTTTACGCCACAGTGCTGGTCAAGAGTTCAGAGATCACAGAGAGAAATACTTAAATAATTGTGTGGCACAGTTCTGACATCACAGAAAAAACACAGTCTAATCTTTCTATGTTTCTAGCTATTTCTAAGAGAAACCCAAATTTAAGATAGCAACTTACATATAGAGCAAGACAGTGCTGGTGAGTTGGATGGTCAAGACAAAAATGTGCATGCTCTTGATTCTTCTGTTTTTAAATCACATTCCTGGTTCATTACATCATTCTTCTCACACTTCCCTGGCTAACAGAAATTGAGGGACCAGATTTTCACCTCTGGGCAGAAACAGAACAATAAAGGACATTTATGCATGCAAATTCCCTCAGCTAATAACTCAGGTCAGCCTTAAAATAGGTGATGCCCACCTAGACTTACTTGTCTTTACAACATCAAAGGGTCACAATATGCTTTACTTGGTCAGTAGAGTACCGTTGTTGCATTATTTTCTTCAGCTCGCCATACTATTTTGCCTATCGCCAGTGGTTCTTGATATTACAGACAGCATTATTCCTAAAAATTTTCTGGCCAGCTAGCATGCCTCACCCAATTTTCAACATCTCAAACAATCTTTAATATTGTAGATAAATTGCCTCACCACTGAGCATTCCCACCCCTCTATACCCAGCAAAGGCTGCACACCCAATATATGCTCAAAGTATCAGCCCTGAATATGCCAATTCTGTCCACTGTTTCTCGATTAAATGAGAGCCATGAGGTAAATACATCTTATAACACTTTTAATTCCATTCATCTCTTACTGGTGCTCATTGTTCCAAAGAAAATCTCCAGATTATATTGCAAAGTTCTTGCCTGCCAGGTGTTGTAACCACGCTTAAAACTCTGAGCGTATTTGTATCTTAGCATCTTCCACATTAAAAGTAACATCATCATTATAATGCTAGTTCAAAAAACTGTGACGATATATTCTTAACCACATGACTAGACAGCAATTGTCAGCTTCCAATACTGAATTTTTGTGTGCACAGGCAACTTAGTGAATTATCGCAATTCATCATTTTAGTTATTAACTGCCATTCAAAATCGAATGCTATCACTGTTGAAATGAATATGATAATTTATTGCTATTTAAGATAACAACGTTAGAGTCCAAATAATTCACCAGCCATTACCCAACAATGTCCATAACGCTACTACATATTTAGTTTTAAAGCACAATAGCATATACAGATCAATGAGTATCGCAGGGTACAAACATAAATAAATCCGAAAATTTGAAAGCAAACATATAGCACCTAGACAGTCCAGCCTTTTCTATAGTAGAAATTATTAAGTTCGAGAACACCCCCACACTTTAACAAAACTCAATCTCACCATCCAAAACTCTGGCCAAACTTTCATATATACTGATTTGTCATGTGAATGCTAGTATACAGGGACCGGTTCGATCAAATAAGAATGAATGAATCCTATAGGTCGTGTTATTCCATCAATTCACAGTTATGATGGCCAGGCACGTTTAATTATGAATACAGAGTCCGGGTTCAAAAACCTACAAGGGATGTTTATTTTGTAGAAAGGAAATTCACCCCGACTCCATTGGTCGCCCATAGACAGGGTCCAGGGAAGTAAATAGTGGGAAGAAATAGCCAGGGAATTGTTATGAAGGAATGTGAGAAACCCTAGCTGAGGATTTTAAAAACAGCCCAGAACCCATTTTTTAAAAATCAGCGCTTGTATCTCTGATACAGGCTGGCAACAAATTCAACAAAGACTTTAATTAATTTAAACTCAAAATATACAGAAAGGGGTTCTATCTGTTGGTCTGAAAATCGGATAACACGTTTCTTGGCCTTCCAAGTACACATGGCATTATTTCTACAATCGGCTGAGGTCACGTATTACATTTCTTTAAATTTCTCGCCATTTAGCTCCTTGCCTAAAATCATTCATTTCCTTTATAAACCTTCATGTTATTTCGTAAATCATTATTATGCACATATGTTTGTATTTTGACTAGTAGAAAGTTATTCTGTTAATGTTAATAGTTGTCTGTCACAAAATTCAACCAATACCCCAGAAACATCTGGGAAGCTACAGCCCGCATTTTCGCCATTTAGAAATTAATTGTTCATCTGTACCTACCCCAGGTTCAATATACACCAGAACCCTGAGTGCAATGTTAGCGAGTAGATAGAGTTTTCTTAGCAATTTAATATGCCAAACATTAGGATCGGTTCTTATTATATGATCGGGTTGACACATTCCGCCGAATCGCTATTTTGATCGGACCGAAGAACCAAAAGGCAAACAGCTAAGTGATGAGAAGTGAATCTTTCCTGGGAAAAAGAATTTGTTTGCTGTTTAATACTTTATATTGCTTTTCTAAACACTGTAGTGCCATCTCGAGTTGGTATATTTACAGGGGTGTGGGGCAAAGCCCCCACTTTGTGCGTAATGTTTTAAAAGTTTTTTGTTTGTTTAGAATGTATAATTTTTTTTCCTTGAAAAAATCTGTCCTGGGATTTCGGCGATTGTAATCTTCACTTACATAATGTATTAATCATTCGCTATTTAAGCCGCTCGGCGATGTACATAGACCCCATTAAATCTTAACCTTCATAGAACAGTCTGTGTAAAATTTTAAAGACTTCTTCCATATCTTAAGTTCATCATTACATGTTCCAGTACTATTAGTTTCACTTTTTAAAATGTCAAATAATTTATCTTCACCAATCTTATAATGAAAACTGTTTAGGTCTAAGCTTGGCCATACTGATTGCCTGGCAGCAAAAGTACTACTGTAATTACTGGTGACATAAATGTGTAGAGATATCGGCCGGCACCAATTATTAAAAATGTAAACCACAGCTCATAACTGGTGTACAAAATCTACCACTGCAAGGATTCAGCACAACATCAACAACAAAAGTATGTATCCAGCACTACTATAAATATCTCTAAAGTCCACTGTACGCACATAATGCAAAGAGTCCATTTCATTAAATAATCTGAAAATGCTAAATGCCATCAAACAGGAAAACTGCATGGTGGTCGTAGCTAAAAATCTCCTTTAAACTTCCCCAATAAAAAAATAACAAGTCTTTATATTTACTTAGTTTGTCTGACGCCTGTTTGATGCCTGCTGAATTAAAATGCAACCATTTGGTATAAGGATGCTGCCTTTAATGTATCTTGTGCACCGATGAGATTAAACCAGTTTAAAGGAAGCTTCTGATGTATCAGTTCATGCTGAATTAGAATTGTTTGAAAACATTACAATAATTGGAAGCCTGTTTAAATTTATTGGAAGTTTTTCCAAAGGAAGCTCCTGCATATTATTTTGCTGAATTAATCTCTTTGAAAACAGTACATACACTGAAATCGTCTTACATTTATTGGAAGTTTAAAAGGAAGCTTTGGACACATTATTCTGTTGAAAGCAGTAAGTTCTCTCTGAAGACTGTTTGAAGCTTCTGGATACATTATTTATGTTGAAACAGGTACTCAGAGAAGACTGGGTTACACTTATTGGGAAGTTTAAAAGGAAGTTCTTGACAACATTTTTTTCTATGCAGATTTTTTATTGATAACACAGTATTTTGAGATTACGAGTAATGGAAATGGATTCTCTTGCATTATGCCATATTACAATGGACTTTTAGATGTTTATACTAGTGCTGGATACATCTTTTGTTGTTGATGTTTATATATATATATATATATATATATATATATATACATATATATATATATATATATATGGGTTCACTGCTTTCATCGACAACACGATTCAAAAGAGCAGTAGACCGCCAGTTGATGCGCTGAAGCGCACTTATTCGAAGTGCACTTTCAATGAATCAACAACAATGATCATGTTTCACAATGGAGGACAGCAGAAACATGCCATGTCCTCCACTGTGGTGTGCGGGGAACACGATCTTAGCGCTGGCTCATGGTAAGGGACAGTTCACTGGCCATCCTTGCTACTATGACCCGCGCCTAACCCTCTAAGGTCTACAACTACTGCATCTAAAGTCAGTAGGGTAGCCTGCTTGCTGTGAAAGGGAGTTTTCAAAGTGCACTGGACAAGGCACTCACGTAACCCAGGGTCTACTGTGTGAGTTTGAAGAACTGCATTTCAGACTTATATACAGTAGACCCATATATATATATATATATATATATATATATATATATATATATATATATATATATATATATATATATATATATATATATACACACACACACACACACACACACACACACACACACACACACACACACACATTACATACATATATAAACCTGTAGAGAGCACCTATGGGATTTATAAACGAAAAGGAAACTCTTTGTTACTAAAAATCACTGAGTGCACAGGTAGGAAATATAAAAGAATAATGTTTAAGTACAAATGAGTTGGGAATTTATGGCATTTTACCTCTGTCTGGCTGCTGTTTCCATTTGTCTTCATGTATCACTTAAGGCGAAGATAATCTAGGATACCAATTCATTTGTCATCATTCATCTTAATAATCTTGCCAGTCTGTCTCCATAATCACTGGACTGTTGACTTACTGCAGAGCTTGTTGCTATTTGTTTTTCTTCAGATTGAGTTTCCTCGGATTATAATAACTAACTCTCTGTTTTAATCTATAAAGTTTTGGTGACTTCAGCCACTCTTAGTAGTATTGTTGCTGACATTTCTTCAGCAAAGTGAAGACCCATTTCATTTGGTGTCATTTATTTGCAGATATGTTGTCTTAACTTGCATCTTCTCAGCTTACTCACTTAACTACAGTCTTTGCCATCAACAACTGGTGTAATTCATCCATGGGAATCCAAGTGAAACTTGATTTTGCAATCCTGTTAGTAAGTCTTGATAACCTCTTGTGCTGCTGTATTTTTATCCCGATGAACCTACTGATGCCTTTCCCAATTCTCTGATTGTTAGGCAATTGGTTGAATAACTGACAGCAGCCTAATCAATACAACCCCACATTTGTACTCGGGACTAGGCTTCTAAAAACCTGATTAAACCACACACACGGCAATCACAGATACTCAAGTATTCAACCAAGACTAGCGTTTTGTAGAGTAGCTAGGCACTTTGTTTGATGTGAAGAGGGTGCTTATTCCACAGTGTAGGGGAACATTTGGAGAGTTGCAGCTCCTAGTGCTGTTTTGTTTTATAGGCGAAGTTTATGTCCTTAGAGTGGTTATTGCATTCCCATACTTTTTTGGAGGCTAAGAGGTTAATGAGGATCACTGCCCTGTAGGACAACCATCACTGTCACCAAGCAGCAGCCTGTAGGAGATGAATTCAAAGATAGAGCTCCAGCACCTTGTAACTTAAAGAGCCCATACTCAAAATTTTTGGCAAGGAAGCACTGTGATCTTTTCTAGTTGGCAATGTGTCTGAATAAGAAAATCACAAAGGCACTGCATTCTATTATTGGCCTGATTACGGATGAATAGAGGAGATGAATTAACTACCCAACATATGGAGATATGCTATGTCTGGAATACCTAAGAGGGGTATCCTTTCTGTGGTAGATGGTGGGGGTGTTTCACGAGTCCAGACTATAGTTGTGACCCCATGTAAATAGGTTTAGACTTTCTTGGTGATATGGATTGCGGCATTGAGTTTGCAGTCATTTTGTTTGGACCTGAGGTGTTCTGGGGTGGCGGTGCATGGTGTTCCTGTGCGCTGGCGAAAATCTTGACGCTTTATGTGGTGTAGAATTTGGGGGGGGGAAAAGCCCCTTTGTTTTTTTAAAAAAAACCCCCCCTTTGTTTCCCGCCAAAGGGGGAAAATTTTGGGGGGAAAATTTCCGGGCATATATAGCGTTGCTATCAGGGGAAACCGCTGAAAGAGATTGCCCACTGCCAAAGTCTGAGAGCCTCTGCGAGCACAGTGGATAGGACTTGGTTCCACTTCATTTTGTTGATATATACACACACTCTGACGGGACATATTGGTCCATTTGGACTGCAATAGTTCAGGGGAAGAGAGTGCGTTGAGGGCTTGCAGCGTTAAAAGCACTGCTCTCATCTCCAGGAAATTTATGTGCTGGTGGCATTCGAAAGGTTGCCAGGTGCCATGGACCATCCTGCCCTGATAATACCCCCCCCATCCGATCAGGGAGGCGTCCGATGTAACCGTGGCGACCAGGGCGGGAGGAACAAAGGGTCTGCCCTGATGGACTTGAGGGGACGATATCCACCAGGTCAGATGCCTTTTGCAAATTGGAGTTATTATGATCCTGTGATGCATGGGAAGTTGTTGAAAGGACCATTGGGCGAACAGCATCCATTGTAGAAGACGCATGTAAAAGCGGGCAAGGGGAAGAAGTGTTATGGTGCGCCATAAGACCCAATACTTTCAAGAGCAAATCTGGCCTGAATTTTGTTGCTGAGAAGAATCACATGGACATGATTTTGAATGTCCAAGATCCTTTGGTCTGTTAACTTTGCTGAAAGTTGTACGGTGTCCAATTTGAAGCCTATAAAGGTAATAGATTGACAAGGCGACAAGGCAGATTTTTGAAATTTATAGAAATCCTAGCCCTCTGCAAATGTGAATGGTGTAATCTCTGGCTTGGAAGTTGATGCCTGGTGGTGGCAGTGAGGGAGCCAGTCGTCTAGATATGGGAAACACCTGGAATCCTTGGCGCCTCAGGTGAGCCGTAACGCTGCCATACATTTGGTGAACACTCTGGGGGCTGTAGTGAGTCCAAATGGCAGGGCTCATTGGAAGTGACTGGTCCCTAGCAGCGGAGAAACCTTCTGGAGCCTGTGAATATTTATGTGATAGTGCATCATGAAGGTCTACCGAGCACATCCAATTGTCCTTGCCCAGAAAGGGTAGAATGGACTGGCGTGACCATCCGGAATCTTGTTTTCTTTACAAACTTGTTTGGTTGCTGAGATCTAATATTGGTCTCTAGTCCCCTGTCTTTTGGTACTAAAAGAACCTTGAGTAGATACGGATCCTATTTGGTCTGCTGGGACTGGCTGGATGGCTCTTTTGCTAGCAGTTTTGAAATCTCTGGTACTGCTGGTTCCTTAGTCCGGTGGAGCGTCTGGAAGGGTTCCTTTGCTGAACTGGGGTTTGAATAAAGGAATTTTGTAACCCTCGGATATGATCGACTGTACCCATTTGTCTTGAGAAAGGGAAAGCCAGGCTTTTGGGTACAGCAATAATCTTCCCCCGACTGCCTCCGAAGGTGGACAATCGGGCAACATCTCAGGGATGCTGGAAGGGTTTGTCAGAGAGGCTCCCTGCTACCCTGATTCTGCGGACCCCCTCTGCCCCTAGGGTGGCGTCTGTTGTTGTTACCCCCTCTGCCTCTGGGGGTAAACTGACCTCGTGCGTCAGGCGTGACTCCTTGAGATTTGCGGAACCACATTTTCCCTCCCTTCTGACCTTTTGGGTAAGGTCTTGAAGGGGTGGAGAAACGGGCTCCTACGGCAGAAGGAGTCTTGCCATCTTGTTCGCATCTAGTCAAGGTGTCTTTCACTTGAGGTCCGAACAAAGTAGAGCCATCAAAGGGAGAGTTTGTGAAGGACGCCTTGAAGGGATCTGCAAAATTACAAAGCCGCATCCAGGATTGATGCCTTAAAGCCACTCCTGTGCCTGCAGCCCTACTCGCTCCATTGGCTGCATATGAAATGAGCCGCATGGAGGAGTTAACAATGGAGTTTAGGATTCCTAGCTGTGAGCTAATTTTGTCCTGAGACCCAGCAGCTGATGGATCCTGTAGAACTTCTCCCAACTCTTTAAGAACATCTCTTTGAAGGCGGGTGAAGTGACACAAGTAGTTCAGCGATCGCATGGCAAAGGTCGCTGAAGAAAAAAATCCACTTGCCGTACCTATCCATAGTCCTAGAATCCTTGTTAGGAGGATGGACAGGTACTGAAGGATCAGCTAGTTCCTTCTTGGTGGCTGCAGCCACCACCATTGCATCAACCGGGACACCTTTTGTCAAATATTGCCTATCAGGTGGGGCCGTAATGAATTTTGAAGGCCTCCGAGGAATGGGTTCCACCGAATCCAAGGCCATCCACGCCTTCCGAGCCACCACGTCCATAAGAGGGTCGAAAGGCGGAGACACCCAAGAGGTGGAGGTCGAGACCCGAGCAGCCTCCAGGTATACTGACTGTCCTCGAAAGGACTAAGGGAAGGCCAGTTCCCCCTCTGCTACGAGTTCAAGGATGTCTGAGAAAGAGACATCCTCAGAGAGGACCTTGGGGATCCCTCCGACTCATCAAGTCATTATCAGATGTAATAGACTCGGGGAGTCTAGATGTTTCCTCTTACATGTCCTCTTGAGGAGGTTCACCTGCCGGGTCAGGAGAAAGCCTCGAAGAGGAAGATACCCCAATGGGGAAACCTGATGCGTTGGATCTCTGGGTCCGGGAGCAGAGAGTGGGGCGAAGGCGTCCAGCAGGCACTGTAGTGGGAGGAGCTGATGGAACTGACCATTGACTAAGCCCTGGGGCTAGTACACTCCTCATCACCTCGAAGGCTCCCCCGTCAGAGAGGCCAGAAGGCTCCCGCTCTGAAGAGATAGGAACTCCAGGCCGCACCGACAGGGATGGCTCTGAGGCTGACGTTGGGGCTGAGCTCACCAGCGCCGAAGCTCCGAGAGGAAGAACGGGGTCGGACAAGGGTCCAATGCCACTCGCCCCCTCGGAGCCGACGAGAGAGTCCAGATACCCGGATCCCTCCAATGAAGGCATCAAGGAGGAGATCGGAGCAGAGGACGACGGAGCCGAAGGGGGAGGTGGTATCGGCTCCGAAGCCACAACAGGTACGGCTCCGAGCTCTGTAGGAGAGTTAAAGGAGGAATGTTAGGTGGATGTGTGATAGCTATCGTCTGTTGAGACGGGCTATGGAGCATTTGGGCCAATGCCTGAGACTTTAATAGTCTACTCACCACTCTCTCAAGGTCGTGATCGGACAGCCTGGACGACCGAGAAGAACGGCTCAGATGGCTCTGCTCCGAGAGCAGGGGTGATCTCGGAGCCAAACGTATGGACTCCAACGAAGGGGATCGTGATCTCTTTTTTGAGATAGGTGGAGCCGAAGGAGCCGAGGATACGTCGGCTCCAGCCGGAGCCGACACTGAGTGCCCAGATTTAGCAGCATCGGTGCCGGATGGAGCCGATACTGTAACTTGTAATACAGAAGGATCGGCTCCGGCCGGAGCTGATCTCGACACTGAAGGAGAACCAGTAGCCGATGGCTTAGGACTTGAAGCCGAAGGCTTAACTGGTTTCGAGGGCTTCCCCAGAGCCGACTTAGTCGGGAGCTCTCAGGCTTTAATAAGCCCCTAAGTAGTAATTTATTTCTGCGCTCCTGCAGGACTCTTGGGCTGAAGGCATGACAGATAGCACAAGAGTCCTGCGGGTGCAGAGGTCCCAGGCAGTAAACACAAGAAGTGTGACCGTCTGTCAGAGACATCTTCTGACAGCACGAGTCACACTTCTTAACCCTGAACCTTTGTGTCCTTCGACATAGCTGTGTGAGAAACACTAAGTAACAAAAAACACGGACACACACACACAATAAACACCCAATCCAATAATAAAAAATTTAAACAGGGATACAAACACACTCAAACACCACACAGAATCCCTGACAGAAAAAATTAGGAAAGGGGGAGGCTTAAGACCTAACTTAGGGGAAGGGATAAATAACTGGAAAAATAGGGAACACTAACGGGAATAGGGTTAAATTAACCGTTAATAGTTTATACAACAACAAAGGTGACTAAAACTAAAGGGGTGAGACTAAAAGTCTGAATTTGAAGAACTTACCAGGAGCCGGTAAAAAACGCACCTCGCAAGCGAAAGCGGCAAACGAGATCTGGGTAGTCATCGCCTTGCATCATGGGATATAGGGTTGCCTCGAGCCAGTAAAATTAGCTCTCGAGCTTTAGTAAGTGGCAGTCGGAGCCGGGATGCGGGTCGAACCCATCCAGCAAGAATGAAGGCGAGATTGACAACTTAACATCTTCCTTTTTAAACTTCCCAATAAAAATAAATAGTCTTCAGAGTATTTACTTAGTTTGTCTGATGCCTGTTTGATGCCTGCTGTCCTAAATGTAACCATTTGGTATAAGGATGTCATTTTAATGTATTCTGTGCACTGATGAGATTAAAACTGGGAAGTTTAAAAGGAAGCTTCTGGATGTATCAGTTCATGCTGAATTAACTGTTTGAAAACATTAAGTACACTGAAGCCTGTTTAAATTTATAGGAAATGTTAAAGGAAGCTTAACTCTTTGAAAACAGTACATACACTGTAAACTGTTCACATTTATTGGAAGTTTAAAAGGAAGCTTCTGGACACATTATTCTAAGCTGAAAGCAGTAAGTTCTCTGAAGACTGTTTGAAGCTTCTGGATACATTATTTTATGCTGAAAACAGTAAGTACTCTGAGAAGACTGCTTACACTTATTGGGAAGTTTAAAAGGAAGTTCTTGACAACATTTTTTTCATGCAGATTTTTTGTTTGATAACACAGCATTTTGAGATTATTTATAATGGAAATGGACTTTCTTTGCATTATGCTGCATTACAATGGACTTTGAGATGTTTATACTAGTGCTGGATACATCTTTTTGTTGTTGATGTTTTATATATATATATATATATATATATATATATATATATATATATATATATATATATATGGGTCTACTGCTTTTCATCGAATACCACGATTGAAAAGAGCAGTAGACGCTCAGTTACTGTAGTGCACTTATTGGAGTGCACTTTCACGAACTCAACTTCAACGAGCGGATCGCACCACAGTGGAGGACAGCAGGAAAACATGCTATGTCCTCCACTGTGGTGCGGTAGTCACGGAACTTAGGGTTAGGGTGCGGGTCATGGTAAGGGGATAGCCCTACTAGCTATGCCCTTACCATGACCCGTGCTAACCCTAAGGTCCATAACTACTGCACTAAAGTCAGTAGTAGCCCGTTGCTGAAGCGGGTTTCAAAAGTGCACTTTCGATTAAGTGCACTTTCGCGTAACCCAGGGTCTACTGCGTGAGTTTGAAGAACTGTATTTTCAAACTTATACAGTAGACCCATATATATATATATATATATATATATATATATATATATATATATATATATATATATATATATATATATATACATACACACACACACACACACACACACACACACACACACACACACATACATACATACATATAAACTTGTAGAGAGCACTCATGGGATTTATAAATGTGAAAAGGAAACTCTTGTTACAAAACGCTCACTGGAGGCACAGGTAGGAAATATAAAAGAATAATGCTTTAAGTACAAATGAGTTAAATTTATGTGGCATTTTACTCTCTGTCTGCTGCTGTTTCCATTTCTGTCTTCATGTGGTATCATTTGCATATGAAGATAATTCAGGGATACCAATCATTTGTCATCATTCATCTTAATAATCTTGCCAGTCTGTCTCCATAATCACTGGACTGTTGGACTTACTGCAGAGCTTTCTGTTGCTATTTGTTTTTCTTCTTCAGATTGGAGTTTCCTGGATTATAATAAATAACTCTGTTTTAACTATAAAGTTTTGTGACTTCAGCCACTCTTAGTATTGGTGCTGACATTTCCCTTCAGCAAAGTGAAGCATCTACTTTCATTTGGTGTCATTTATTTGTGAAGATGCTATGCTACTCAACCTCAGTATCCTTTCAGCTTACCTACTTAACTACAGTCTTTGCCATCAACTGGTGTAATTCAACCATGGGAATCCAAGTGGAATTCCAGACTTTGGTAATCCTGTTAGTAAGTCTTGATAACCTCTGTGCTGCTGCAGTTTTATCCTGATGAACCTACTGATGCTCTTCCCAATTCTCTGGATTGTTAGGCAATTGGTTGAATAACTCATTAGCAGCCTAATCAATACAAATCCCACATTTGTACTGACTAGGCTTCTAAAAACCTGATTAAACCACATACGGGTAAATTTACAGATACTCAAGTATTCAACCAAGACTAGTTTTAAAGAGAGCTAGGCAACTACTTTGTTTGATGTGAAGAGGGTGTTTATTCCACAGGTAGGGGAACATTTGGGAGAGAGCTGTGCCCCAAAAGGTTTTGTTTATAGTATGAGGTTTAGTGGTTATTGGTGGTATTCACATTTTTTGGAGGTTTAAGAGGTTAATGAGGACTGGGACTTTCACTGCCCTGTAGGACAACCACTGGTCACCAAGCAGTAGCCTGTAGGAGATTAATGAAAGTGATAGAGCTCCAGTTAACCTTTGTAACTTAGAGCCCATACACAAATTTTTTTGGCAAGGAAGCACTGTGATCTTTCTAGTTGGCAATGTGTCTGAATAAGAAAATCACAAAGGGGCACTGCATTCTATTATTGGCCTGATTACGGATGAATAGAGGGAGATGAATTAACTACCTAACATATGGAGGATATGCTTGCACCAACACTAAGAGGGGTATCCTTTCTGTGGTAGATGCAGGGGGTGTTTCACTGAGCTTCAGACTATAGTTGTGACCCCATGTAAATAGGTTTAGACTTTCTTGCAGGATATGGATATCAGGTACATTGAGTTTGCAGTCATTTTGTAATTTTGTGCCGCTGGCGACCTGAGGTTGATTCTGGGGTGGCGGCGGCTGGTGCGGAGGTGCTGGGCCTCTGGTGTTCGGACCAACTGGGGGCTGCCCCTGGTGGGGAGGCCTGGGTGTGATGACTGCAACAGTGAATACATTCTAACATCTACATTTATGGTAAGTGTACACAATTGTACTTTATGTGGTGTAGGGCTTGATTCCCTCAACCCTCATTTGCCTACTTAACCAAGCATTGCTCCCTGTTCTCCCCTGAAAAGGAACTTCTGGTGGGCCTTTGTGGTTAATAAGTAGACATTTATTATACTTTTGCTGCCCAGGTCTGTTCTGTAGAATGGAGCAAGGTGCTTCATTCTGACCATACCTCTCAACTTTACAGATTTTCATATGATGTCCAGATTTTTGCCTCATTTTTGGTCTACTTTTCATAAAATTGTGTTTTTCTAGCAAGTCATTGGCAAATTGATTTGAGAAAATGGCAGACATTTAAATTTCAGACTTGATGTCCTTCAGAAAATTCATGCTAATGCAAAATCTGTTCTATCCTCTAAGTTTGTAATAGCAATAATTAAAAATTGTCCCTATTTTTGGCCTTTGCCTCCCCATTACTTATAGCTGTGTCCAGATTTCTGAGAGGTTGAGAGTTATGATTCTGACTTGTATTAGACCTAGTTTGTTGAGTTGAAGACAAGTTTGTAAGTGAAAAATTGAGCACAAAGATTAATTATGGGAGTTTTTTGACCAGACACTCTTATGTCGGGGAGTGAGTATAAGTATACTTTACTCTTCCCTCTCCTCCTCCTCCACTGTTTGAATTTTCCACCAAGACATTTGTTTGGAGTCTGTCACCACTGATATTGACTTTGAAGGAGAAGGTTCTCCCAGATCCCCCCTTAATGACGTTTCTTTCAGAGTGATCTTTGAACTGCTTAAGCAGAAGGGGGGATGATCCTACCAGATGTCGTCTTCAGAAGTCTATTTTTATCAAAGCTTTTGGTTCTGGCCTCTCCCACCCGATGAGATAGTAGACCTGATCTGTAAGTGGGCACAGAAGGAGCCAGACACAGCTGAATCCATCCCTAAGAAACCAGACAAGCATCTCCTCTATCCTCAAGATTCAGTATTAAAGCAGGGCCCCCAGCTTGTGGATTCCATGGTAGTGGCAGCAGCCACCCACAAGGAACTAGCAGAAGGTTTTGTGTTGGACAGATTTAGGAAGAGAGTTTGCCTTTCTGTTTTCTTGGTGAGAGCATTAATTTGGTACATGTTACACTGTTTCAGCGGTATTTGACCAAGTAGCTCTCCACATCTCTTTCAGAGATCTTGTGTGCAGATTAAAAAGTCCATTGATATTCAGTTGGGTACCCTACATTCCTAGTCTGTCTCTAAGCAAGTTTTCAGCTGTTGGGGCCAGACTTGATGCAATTTCTTTGTCTCTCTACAGCAGAAAGTACAGTAAGTTATTTAATTTGATTCCCATGGAGGGGAAGTCACTGAGGGATGCTCTGACCCACAAATGCCCCCCAGGTCTCCTTTATGCCTTCCCTCCCACTCCTTTGATGCCAAAGGTGATAATTTGTCATCCTAGCACCCTACTGGCCTCAGTATGGTTTCCATTCCTCTGGCCTCATCTAGTATGGCCTCCCTGGGTGCTGTTCTCTGCGGCATATCTGCTCTATCCTGTTGGGGTAGTCTCCCCTGGAAATTCAGCCCCTCAGATTGACCGCGTGAGTTCTCTAGTTCCAGTGGTGGCTAGACAGTCCAGGTTTTTATTCTCTGTTCATATTCTAAATTCTTTTCAGGAACCGCCTACACAAGATTTACCAAAGGAGATGGAAAAATGTTTTAACTGCCCTGATAGAAATGGGGGCCATTTGTGGATCAGAGCATCATAGATAAGCTATCCAGCTTAAATATAACCCCCTGTCACTACAAGGGTCAAAACTGGCTCTCTCCACAGACCCAAAGAGTGAGAGGAGAGCTGTCCATGTGTCACTGTCACAAGTCCTGAGTGAAGTCCACAGGGTTCTGGTTCTGGACCCTCTTGTATACTTACTTTTTCGATACTTTTTCAAGCGTGGGAGGACTAAGGCTCACTAAGTTATGAGCGACTGCAAACAGCTGACAAATCATACCAGGAAAACAAAAACATCCTTCACAGAGACACAAGAGACATGTTTAACTAGTTGCCAGAGCCATGGTTTAAAGAATGGTGCCAAAGAATTTTGCCCAATAATTGCCAGGCAATACAATGTCATAACAGTTTACCCACATGGTGGGATATAAGGTAAACCCCAACCCAAACATGGGGACCTTCCCTTGACCCCCAGTTGATAACAATCTCTCCTTTGAAAACCACCAAACTCTCAGGGTTAGTTAGAAAGATCACAAGTGGTTATCAAGACACGAGGGTTTCCCTCATAGATCAATCCCATAATCATGCATCTTTATTCATCCCTCATCATCATTATCATCATATCATCCCTCCCTTTGTCCAGTATGTTACTGGATCCCAAAAGCATCACAAAAAGAGACAAAAGGCCTGCACCAGACCAATCAAATTGCTCAAACAGAACAAGAGGATCATGCCTCCTTAAAAAACTCAGCTCTACTATAAGTCGAACATGCTCTCCCTACAGCATCTATGCCTGACATACAACACTATGTCAAATCATAAATTAATGACAATGCTCCACCAAATCAGAATCTAAATCCCTGAGAGCCCTCAGTCAACCTAAAGAATATCCAACCTCAGAATTCGAGGAACTTAGACTAGGGACAGGTTCATAAATAGAACCTCCCTTAGTTCGGAACTATCCCTTTTCCACTCCTCTTCAGCAGTCTTGGAATTTCTTGCCCATCTTTCACAATGTAGCCAGCTATTCCACTATCAAAAATGTAATTAGCGGCCATATCTTCCTCTCTGTTGTGAGAATCACACTCCCATTATGTTAAGCCTGACTAAAGCTTTTCTTAGTGGAACTTTATTACTTCTTCCTGGGATATTACAACTTTACTGCAAGCTGTAACTAGCACTTGAACCAGTGGCCAGAGTGGATTTAAAATTTTCATCATGGTTGCGGTTTACTTCTGGTAGGAGAATTTAAGCTTGCATACATTGCATGCAAAGCCTCCCTACTTGGTCTTTCACAAAGAAGGTGTACTTGAAAACCAACCCTCCTTTTCTCCCAAAGATGGCTTCTGAATCAGCTGTCAACCATTCCGTAAATCTTCCTGTGTTTTTTCCCAATTTTTTTAAATAAAAGTTAATGGAGTTGGGAGGGTGGTCTAATGGTTACGGTGTTTGTCTTGCAACCACAAGGTGCAGGGTTTGAGTCTCACAAGGGATAACTGGCTAGGCTTACAAGGGCAGTTAGCCTAGTACTAACCTAAGAACCTATCAGCACACTCTGTCAGCCACAGTTCCTCAACATCAACTTGGGACATCAGAGAAGTACATGCTGAAGAGGGGAGGGGGCCTAATACACAACTTTGACAGATTTCTCCAGTGACAAGTCTTTCAGAGGAAAGTGTGCCACCAACTGTCACTGCGCGCACATGTGTGTGTTGCCAGCAAGTCAATTTGTCATCTAACGGGTCAGACAGAAGTCAACATTCAGCTTTTTAATAGCACCTGAGTGTGGAACAGTGTTAAAAGGCCTTTGCTAAAGGCAATATGCATTGCCTGACCATTATCCACTGCTTCAGTCACCTCCTTGAAGAAGTCCAACAATTTCAGTTGATGAGACCTACCCTGTACAGAGTCAAAATGATTCAGGTCAGGGGGTTGCAGACTACCAGCCTCATTATTTATGAGTCCACTATAATATCCTCCATGACTTCACATGGAAGTCACATTATGCCAACTGGCATAATGGTTAAGGTCGTTGCCTCCCATGCACAAGGTACAAGATTCGATCATGATCTCTGTCCAATGCCTGTTTGGAGTTTTCATGCTCTCCCTATGTCTCTATGGGGTTCCTCCCACCTCTGAAAAACAAGCAGTGTGTTTCCATCCCAAACTCACCCAAAAATGGAACTGTAGGCAGCAGTACTGACTCTACATTGTGTCCTAAGGGGGAAGAGTTGTACAGACCATCCGCTTTGGGCATCTACTGTGGTGCGTAGTACCTTCAAGATAAGAGAACACTGCTTTAGATGATTTGGTCATATTAACTAATGTCACCAAATGAGCATGGGTATTTGCCAGTGATATGGTGGTTAAGGACCCGGCCAACTCCAGGGACCCATGCTAATGGTCAGAGAGAAATATGTGCTCCTATTGCCCAGTGTGTGCCTGCCATAAAGCCCAGCAGCTGTGGGTCAATAAGCTATTGTCTGTCAGATATCCACCTGCCCAGCTTGGGTTACCTGGGGCAGCTCTACTGATAGAAAGCTACACATAAAACAATCAACCTGCCAAACATGAACTAAGAATTGTTACAGTCAGTGACGGGATGGAGCTTGAAAGCAGATGACATGATGGTAATGAGAAGGCCGGACATCCTATGTATCCAGGAGACAAGATGGAAAGGCAGGAGGACAGGCTAGAAATGGTGTGGGAATTGTGGATGAGGGACAGGCTTCAGAAGGCAAAGAACCATGTAATTAGAATTAGTGATAGATTCATGGTACTCAGTTTCAAGTGTAATGATAGGGTAGTATTCATAATCATAGCCTATGCCCCACAGCAGGGTTGTGATAGTGAGGATAGAGTGCATTCAGACAACAGTTGCAGGATCTACTAGACAAAGCAGGGCAACGTGAATTGGCATTGATAATGGGTGACTTGAATATACATATTGGGACACACAGAACAGGATATGGGGACTGCCTGGTTCCACATGGGTGGGTCAACAAGAATAAAGCAGAAGCCATACTAGACTTCTGTCTGGCAAATGTCTTGATACCAGTCAACACATGGTTCAGAAAAAGAGACAGTCACAAGATGGCATACGAAAGTGGCCAAAGTGCAACTCAGCAGACTTCCCTTAGTAAAAAAAAAAAAGGGCACTGGGGTAGAATCAGTGATTGCAAAGTCATCCCCAGTGAAACACTCGACCCACAGCATAAGCCACTGGTTGTCACAATCAGCTGCAAGAAGTGGTCACAGTAGGCTCTAAGGTCAACAGAGACCAAGCTGAAGAACTGGAAGCTAACTGGACAGAAAGCAGAACAGTTCAAGAAATTACAGAGGGCTCTAGTACCTGAGGAGAAAATAGGTGGAGCTGAAGACGAATGGCAGTGCCTCAAAGCAGCATGTGTGAGGACTGCAGAACAAATATGCAGCCAAGCCAGAGCTGAAGAAGAATGGCAGTGCCTCAAAGCAGCATGTGTGAGGACTGCAGAACAAATACGCAGCCAAGCCAGATATGTAAATTAGGTATATAAGGAGAACTGGGGATGCAATACAAAAGTCCAGGACATCATCAAAATAAAGGAGGAGTGCAGGAAAAAGTGAGAGATGGAAAATACAGACCAGACTAGGAAGTAATAATTGTTGGATAACAAAGAGGCTAAGTAAGCAGTTGCAATAGCAAAGAACAATGTATCAGAGGTACTCTACCAGCTCCTGAGAAGTGAGTCAGTAGGTGGCACAAAGGCACAGACAGAAAGATAAAAAAAAGACAGACACCCTTCAAAATGAATGCCAGTAACAACCTTTCACCGGTCCACAGGACAACAAAGGCAGATGGAAGGAGTACTTCCAGTAGCTTCTGAATGAAAAAAAACTCACAGACGCTGTACTGACCCAGACACAGTCTATGATGAGAGAAGAACAAAACCTCACCCCAGAAGAGGTAAGAACAGCACTAAGAAAGATGAAGTCAGGAAAAGCAACAGTCTCAGATGAAGTAACAGCAGATATGATAAAGATACTGAGTGAAATTATGGGAGCAATGGCTCCTGTGGGTACTCATAGCAGTGTGGAGAGAAAGGCATAACCCAGATGACTGGAAAAAAAGCATACTAGTGCCAGTGTTCAAGAACAAAGGGGGTGTTTACAACTGCAGGTGGTACAGAGGTATCAAACTCCTGTCACACTGCATGAAAGTTCTGGAGAGAGTGACTTATAAACGAATATGCAGAGTAGAAGAAGGTAAGATGGGAGATGAGCAGTTCAGATTTAGATCAGGATGCAGCACAACTAACCAGCTGTCTGTAGTGAGACAGATAGATGAGATGAGGAAAGATTCCAACTGGCCATTCCTAGACTTGGAGGAAGCATATGATAAGGTCCCAAGAAAGCTGACTTGGGCAGTCCTGTGGTGATTAGACGTCCAAGAAACATTGGTAGAATTAGTACAAGGACCCAATGACTCAAGTACAAACAGTGTTCGGCCTTACAGAGGGGTTCACAGAGGCAGTGGGCATGCATCAGGGTTCAGCTTTGAGCCTACTGCTGCTCATACTGGTGAAGGACTACATTAGCAAACAGGTCGCAGAGGACAGATCAACAAAGTTGCTGTGTGCAGGTGACATGGCACTACAGGGCAGACTTGGAGCAAGAACTTCAACAAACGGTAGGGGAGTGGAATGTAAAACTGAAGACGCATGAGGATCAAACTGAGTATAGATAATACAGTTGTAACGGCAGCAAAGGGGGGAAATCAGAAGAAGCCTAGAATTGATACAGAAGGGAAAACAGTGGAAAAGGTTAACAGCTTCAAGTATCTGGGAGGGGTGGTCGAGGAGAAGGAAAGCCTGAATGAGGAAGTCAAAGCTAGAATCACAGAGTCTGCAGCCAACTGGCAGTGTCAGGTGTAGTATATGACTGAAGAATGTCCAAGAAGCTGAAACATCCGGTGTACAAAACAGTGGTGCAATGAATACTACAGTATGGTACCGAAACCTGGGCAGTAAAGGCACAGCAGTTAAGGAGGCTAGATGTAATGGAGATGAAGCACCTGAGATGGGTAGTAGGATGCATGCTGTGGGACAGACGAAGAAATAAGGACATAAACCAGAAACCAAAGTAGCTCCAATTTTTAAAAAAGGTCAAAGAGAACAGATTACAATGGTCTGGACACATGCAGAAAAGCAGATGACAATCTGGTGAAGAAGATTTGGGACAGGAACAAGGCAAGAGGAAATGAGGGTGTCCAGCTAAGAGGTGGATGGATTTTGTGAGAGAAGACCTGTGGCATTCAGACAGTGTTGCAGAAAGCAGGAGAGTGGCTCTGAATAGAGAGAGATGATGACAGTTAACCCAACACCTTGTCTTCATGTAGAAAACGCGAAAAAGGGGATGAAGATGATGGTGACTTCACAGATACTGGTATGACTACATGGTCTACAATTCCCAAGGACAGTGGTAGAGACACCACCAATGCTGCTCTGATTTGGAGACAGCACACTTGTTCAGAAGCGATTACAGTGGGAGAAAGAAATGTGGGGAGGGGTGTTTGGGAGGGTAATTTGAACTAATTTTATCTACAAGTGAATCAGTAATATATTCTGGGTCAATGTAGGTCATGACATTAATGAACAGTTTTGTGCAATATGAAGTATTATTTCCGAGCTTCATTTAACAAACGTGTCTCAACGCATCTCTGGAAACTTTTTTTTCCCCTGCTTGTCCCCACAGACAATATGTTCAAACAGGCTGTTATATACTGTAGTTATTTCATCAAATTTCTATTTCCTTATTCAACTTCTTGTTGTGCTTTTTACTATTTATACTTCTCTTACAACATTTACCATTTTTCTTTCATTTATTCCTGTTTCTGCTAGACACATACTCACCTTTAAGTCAGCAACATAGTTCAGTTAGGTGTAGTATTCTGTTTGTCCTTGGAATGGAAGTTCCACTTAGTTCCTTTAGCTGTTTTACTAGTAAATGCCCTGTATTACTACACCAACATAACCACCTGTTCTAAATAAACATAGTTTTACATTATGCTTCTACATTGTACTGTGGATCTTTACCACTGAAAGTCTTACACTCAGACTCTAAAACTAGCAATGACTTTAATTGCCCAATTTCATCTACTGTTTAGTGGCACATCATTACAATAAACAATACAAATCCCATCCTATTGCATATTGTTACCAATACTCAAAAATGTAAAATGCTCCACTCCTGAGTGTGTTGTCCTTCAGATGAGACATTAAACAGAGGCCCCACTTGCTTGAGTTTCTGGTCACTTAGGTGGATGTAAAAGATCCCATGGCACCTATCAAAAAGAGTAGTGGTATTTTATTTATATACAAAAAAACCTCTTATTTACAAATATTTACAAACATTCAAATATACAGATTTACAGTCCCCTATTAGACCTTCACTCCTTTTTCCATTACCACCATCTGATTTTACTTAATATTGTTGCTAAAATCCATTTACCATTAAACATAATTTAATTTATTCTTTCATTCCATATAACCCATATAAAGTAAGGTTTTATCTATTTTTAACATATTCTTTACTTTGATTCTTATAATATCCATATTTAATCATATCCATGTTTATTTTATGCACTTCTTTTATACCTTCAAAAAATCTTCTTTACATAGTTTTCCCCATAACATTTTACTTTTTTACATTTCAAAAACACATGTTCTGTAGTTTCTTCTTCTTCTTGGCAATCTAAACATATTCTATCACTTTTCTTCTGATATGGAATATTTCCTTTTACTGGCAAGTTATTTATTACCAGTCTCCACAAAAAATATTGGCATTCTATTTTCCGATCACACCATTTGCTTTATTTTTACAACTTTATTTTTTTTACCCATTACATTTTCCCATGATTTTATATAGGAATGTTTTGTCATTACATTATACCATACTCTTCTATCTTTTTTAGATCAATTTTTTTATTTTCCACAAAAATGTTTTTTTTCTTTGTAATATTTTATTCTTCATTTATACACTCTTTTTATCATACCCCAAACTGATCATACTTATAGACATACAGTTTAATATCACATCTTTTTCATTTATCCACTTTAACACTTTGTACAAATTTAATGAAGCAGCATATACCACTGGGTTAACTAACCCTAAACCTCCTTCCTCTTTATTTACATACTAAACCACTCTTTTTATTTGTTTAATCTAGAACCCCAACATAAATGAAAACATTTGCAATAATGACTTTTCAAATACTGCTTAGAATGCTATTTTCCCTATCAGTACTGAATTTATCAAATAAGGCTTTTTTTATGAATGATAATTTATATGTTCTCCAGAAAGACAGGTTTGTTTTATTTTTTCTGTTTTCTCACTAAATTCTACTTGCATCTTTATTCTCAAATGTTATACCAAACATAGCAACTTCCTTCATTGTAAAATATATACCCTCTATCTTTACTACATCACCTACATTTTTACTCTTCTCTTTATTTACAGCCATCCCTATCATTTCTATATACTCACTTGTGGAAATTATTACTTATTTAATCCAAATTTCTATTTTTTCCAATTATAATGCCATCTGCATTGAACAGAATTGAAATTCTTAACTCTTAAGGTGTTATACACCCAACTGCTTTCATTTTGTAATTTATTTCACAACTATCACATTCATAACTAACACAAAAAGTATACAAGTTATTGGACATCCCTATCTTACAGCACTCTTCACATGTATCTCTTGGCGTAGCCTGCCATTTACAAGTATTTCTACTTTATTATTATTATATGCTGACATACCTAATTTCTTAACTTTCTCCTTTATATTATATTCTTTCATTATTACCCATAAGAGTTCATATCCAAATGAATCAAAAGCCTTAATTATAATTATTAAGGTCCCTTTTTATGATATTTGTTTCTTCTTTTCTATTTATAATATCATCCACAATTTCTCTATCATTAATTTTTGACAACCCATCCCTTTATATTATATATAGTGTCTTAGATAATACTTTCCATTTTAGTTTCAAATCACTTTTGTATTATTTTTACAAAGATCTTATAATCATTATTATTCAATAGTATTTGGTTTCTAGTTTAATTGTCTCCTATCTTCCTTCTATATGAATTTAATTGTTCTACTACTTAATTCTTTATACATAAAACCTCCATTTAACTCAAATTCTTTAATAAACTTTTTTTGCTAATTCTTTAAATTTTTATACATTTTATACCCTATTCCATCTGGTCCTGCAGCCGAACCTATATTTACTTGTCCTAATATTTTATCTAGCCCACTTAAAGAAATCTCCTTTTCTGAAATGCTGTTCTCTTTCTTGATCAACTTTTTTACTTTTCATGTTTATTCACTACATTATTTTTTTACATTTCTTGTACATATTGTACTACTCTACTCAATCTTTCCCTGAGCTCTATTTCTCCTTATTTATTTTTTATTTTTCCCATTACACTACAATCTTCCTTTACAAATCTGCATAAGTAAATCAATACCTCATCCCTTGTAAAAATATCTTTGTTTATATAACAATTCTTGTATTTTTTCTTGATTTTCCATATAATTATTTTTCTTTGTCAAAGTATTTTTTTTATCATGTTCTAAAAATTCCAGTGCATTGTTATATGTTCTTTTATATTTTCCTTGCTCTACTTTTCTCATATTGCCACTGTAAAAAAACATTTTTTTTTATTTTTCCTTAAATATCAGCCACCAGTCAGACCAATTTTTATAAAATGTTCCCACAGTGATATGATCTTTCCATAACTGTATTACTAATCTCTTTCGTTCCTTATTCCATGCTTTCTTGTATATCCCATTTACCTATTTTTATATGCTTGTTTTCCTTTGTCTCTAGCCATACTGCCAAATGATCAGAAAATCCTGTTTCGGCTACTGCCCCTTCTCCTATAACTAAACCTTATGATACTATAAAATAATCTATTTTAGTTCTCTACATACCCCTTTTGTAAGTCCATGACTTTTTATCTCAAAGTTTTAACTTACCACATCTTCTAATTTCTAACATTTTCTTATATTATTTACTTTCTCCTTATGCTTGCCTCTTAAATCACAGTTAAAAAGTCTCATTTTATAATATTCATATTTATCACCACAGTCTAAAATCTGATGAAATAAGCTTTCCCTTTCTTTACAATTAGTATAAATATATAACGTTATAATTATATATACTTGTTCTATTTTAAATCTACAATGATTAATCTTCCTAAAGTTACATCTAGTATCTTTACTGTAATTCTGCAGAATATGGCTATTCCAGAACATCTCGCATTTCCCAAACTCCAGATTATTTTTCCTCCCCATAGTTTCTCTGTTTGCAACCTTTCATTTGTTAAAAATCTTTTGTATTCTAATATAATTACATCTACATCACATGTACTACTCCACTCCAAAATCCCTTTTTCTTACAATATTCTTAAAACTATTCACATTTAACAAAATCACTCTAAAACTTTCATTTTCACCTTTGCCTTAGACGCATGGTTTCATAAGTTCATAGCTAATTACTAGGCAAGCTATCTTAATACGCCAGTCTAAGCCTTGCCAATTTCCATCTCGAAGGTGAGAATCCATTTACCTTGTTGTCTGTGAGTCAAAAGCCTTAACCACTATAATTACCAACCCCAATCATTAGTTGTGTATATTCTTTTTTATCCATTTTCTTTTTTCTCTTTTGTGTTTATTCCTTTAATTTTTTGTCTTTTACCCTTTTACCAATAGAATTATTTTCTTTACTACCTCCCAATTTAAGTCTTCATCACTTATTTCAAAACTTTCTTCTATGTCCTCATTATTCTTTCTCATCTATTTTTTCTTCTATTTCTATGACTTCTAAAATTTCTTATCTGTGTTCATTTTCTTCTATTTCTTTTTTTACTTTTATTTTCCTTTTTGCAATCCATTCATAAATGTCCAATTGTGTTACATTTACAACATTTTGATTCACATTTTTAGCATCATGTCTCATTTACCCACAAATATAACATTTTCTTTTGTCACAGTTACTTATCAAATGTCGTCCTTTTCCCCCCAAAAAAATGTTTTAGGTTGTCCCCGGTATTTTATGACATCCCTATTCCGATCTACATTTATCATGCTTGTTATATGTATAATTTTTATCTTCATATTTTTAACACAATATTACAATCCCAGCCACCAGTCCATAAACTCCTTTTGTCATAAACTTCTACAGTGTCCAGGATTTCTTTACATACAGTTTTCAAATGTCTTTTCAAAGTCTCTCTTTCTACCTCTGTTTGAAACTGTACATGAATTTTCTTTTTCTTTGTTTTCCTGTTAAATGCTGCTATCCCACACAGTCCAGGGATTACAGTTTTCCTTTTTCTGATATTCTCCAAGAAAAATTTTCCATTGAAAAAACAGTCTCAAATATAATGTTACAAAATGTCTCCTTGTTAATAAGAATAAATGCTCTCATCTCATGTGCTTTTAAACCCAAAGGAGCTATTAAATACTTCATAATTGTCCATTTCTTTGCTTTCTTTACTCTGAATCCTTACCACATACATCCATTTTCATTTTCTTCTGCCTTCTTTTTTGCTACTCCCTTTTGCCTTCTTTTACTTTCTCTGCATGTTTTCTTTTCCAATTCACTAATATTTTTCAGGATTGTCTGTTCATCTTCCTTTTGTGTTTTCTCCATAATAACCACCCAGGTAACATCTCCTTCATTTTCTGGATCACTCTGCATTACCATAGTAAACCATCCCACAACTATCATGACTGGAACGTTGTAATTACATAGACATTATTTACTAACTCATCTCCACCAAACAAATTTCTTTGAAACATCTCCTCCACATCCTGCACATATTCTTTGGTCTCGATATTTGCTTTCTTCTACATTTCTCTCACCACTCCATTATCTCCTTGTCTCTCCATCTGCGTTCCTGTTTCTCCAGGCCGCCTCTGCGCCTGGAAAAGCAACTTTAGTGTGCCTACAAAATGTGTCCCACTTGCAACAATGACAAGTAGCAGACGTTCCTCGATGCCCTGGCCAAATTTCCTGTTGTAATATAAATACCACCTCTGTTCTCCCCTGAAAAGAGACAACTAACCTTGTCACAGGATAGATGGAGATCAGTCCATCAGTCCACATCTAGATAGAACAGATATCTTGAAAGATATTTAGATATTAGAAAGATAGATAGATAGATAGACAGACAGATCAACAGACAGATAGAAAAATAAGGAAAAGACAATGTTCCAGTTGGAAAAAAAAACTGTGGCTGACCAGGAGGAAGCAGATCAATTTGTACCAAAGGTAGAGCAGATGGCTTCCAACAAACTTAAAAAAATAAATAAATCAAACATACTCTGAGGTGTTTAAAATATGTGGGACATGAATGTATAAAGCCAATTCACATAAGCTGGTAAAATTAGAAGCAGCATTGAGTAAACATTCAAATGAAGTGACAGAACTGCAGATATCAGAGATCAGATTAATGAAATAATGACAGGGTATAAGGCTTCTCAGGAAGCAATGTTTAAAAAAATAATGAAACTAGAAGACAGAGCATAGAAAAAAAATTGAGGTTCACTGCCATACTAGAGAAATTGGGAAGGGGAGTGGACTCTCTTCATTTTATGAATATACAAATAAGCAATTGGACTGGTGCTCCACAATAACAACTGTTGCGACAGAGGGTACAGCATACATCTGACGCATGTCTTGCCATCAGGAAGTATCTGAGAGCCTAGTGAAGACACAAGCACATCCACAGAAGAAGTTGCTTCACTAAAATGTGGCAAAGGGGAAATGTGTTAACAGTAGGTGATGCTAGACTTATTGTGGAAAATGCTTATTCACTGCTCACCAAGCAAAAAAAAAAAGAAAAGAAAAAGAAAGAAAAATTCTTCACAGCAATCAGACGACATTTAGAGGTCGAACTGAGATTCAATGTGTTATATTCAGTTTTATAGGTTTATACGTTCATAGGTAGGTACTAGGCTATCGGCCCAAGGGCCTAAGTAAGTCTAGCCAACAAGGTTCCCTGGCTTACTCCACCCAAGAAAGTTAATTTCCTGTGTCCCTGTTGAGCAGAGCCACAAAAGTGATACCCAGGGTGCATTTCCTATTCCCCATCCACTCATCACGATTTTTCTTGAAGAGTGCTAATGAGGAACTTTGCTCGACATAGATGGGTAACTTGTTCCAGAGTGTAGGAAGTCTCTGGGACAGGAATCTATCCCTCCAGCAAGTCCTGTTTATTGTGGTGACAAGGTTTAGGTCCCTAGAGCATGTAGCTCGGAGGGATTGGGATTTCTTTAGGTGTAGCATGTCCAACAGCTCTGGGTTTAACATAGCTTTATATGTTAGGCAGAGATCTCCTCGGAGTAGGCGGTATGTTACAGAGTAAAGCTGGAGTTTTTTGAGACGGTCAGTGTAGGGCATCTGTTTGAGGCCAGTAATCCTCTTTGTGAGGTACTTCTGTGGCCTTCCCATGTGCTGTAGATGTCTTGTGAGGTACATTCCAAAAGGGGCATTGTACTCTATAATGGGTCTAATGAGTGCCGAGTAGAGGGGAACAATAACCTTTTTTTTCCTGGATGAGAACCTTTTTGTGATGAAGTGTGCCACATAGAAGGATTTCCTGACTACTGTGGCAATGGGATTATCAAAGGAGAGACTACTGTCTACCTGGGTCCCAAGGTCTCTTATCACACATTTGGGGTTAAGTAGACTGTCGTTTATGTGGTAGTTCACTTGTACAGGGGTTTTACCAAAGGGGATGACAATGCACTTTTTGGAATTGAGCTTGAGGCCATACCTCTGACACCAGGCATCTGTCTCAGTGAGGCCCTTCTGTAGGATGTCCACATCATTTGGAGACTCGACTATGGCTCCTAGTTTGTAGTCATCTGCGAACTTCGTTAGCCAGAGGCCATCTGTGTTGGCCTGTACTTCAGAGAAGTAGATACCAAACAGGAGATGTCCCAGGACTGAATCCTGTGGTACTCTACTTGTCACTGTTTGAAGTCAGATTTGGAGTCTGCAACTTTTACAGTGTGGGTTCTGTCAGTGAGCCAATTGGCAACCCATCTTGTGACATAGGGATTTATACCTAGTTTCATGAGTTTATCTATAATTCCAGAATAGGGGATGGTGTCGAAAGCCTTGGCGAGGTCAAGATAGGCTGTGTGAACCACCTTACCCTTGTCTACAGCTTTGGTGACTGCCTCAAAGAAGTTAATCAGGTTCAGAAGGCATGATCTGCCTTTCACACACCTGAACTGGGTGGGGTCCAGACTTTGGAGGTTACCAATGTCTTTTTTTATGAGTTCCATGATGATACGTTCCATGGCCTTGCAGACCAGGCTCATCACACTAATAGGGCGATAGTTCCCAGGATCAGTGCTGGCTCCCCCTTTGTGGAGTGGGATAACTGATGCTGTGCACCATTCAGTGGGCACAAAGCCTGACGTGAGACTATGATTGAACATGGTGCTTAGGTGGGAAGCCAGTTCGTTCTGAAGTTTGTGTAAAACACAGCCTGGGATGTTGTCTGGTCCCATGGATGCTGTGTTTTTGGTTTTAGAGAGTGCAGCTTTTACCTGCATATATGTGATTACAGGGACTCTGCATTCTTCCTGTAAAGATATGGGCCCTTTAGGGGGTGAGAGGGGGGCTAAATTTAGCACTGAACATATCTGCTAGGATGTTGGCAATATCAGCTGGTCTGTAATTTTCGTGCCGTTGTGCTGTACTCAGAGCAGATGTGGGTGTTGTCACTGAGATTCTTGACATAGCTATAGAATGTTTTGTGGTTGCCCTTAGAATCAGTGGCAATTTTGTTTTCTTAGCTAACTTTGGAGGATCTTATAAGGGGTCTCAGCTACTTACTGAGGCTGACCAGGGAGCTCCTCCACTCATGGGATTTTACTCTCTTTTGCAACAGTTTCTTCCTTCTGTTGTAGAGTTTGTTTATGGCAGGGAACCACCAGAATGGCTTCCCTTTTTTGGAGGATAGCATCTTGGTTTTCTTTGGGATAGCACGATCCATGTACTCGTGTAAGTGCTTACAGACTGCATTTGTGTAGGATTCAGCAATCGTAACTGTATTGTCCATCTGCATGGGTGTCATGAAGTTTGCCACTTCTGACTTAAAAAGCATGAAGTTGGCTCTGGAGAAATTTTTTACCGTGGTTTCCTTAATGGTGGGTGGGGGCAGGATGTGGATATCTAGGGTGATTAGCTTATGGTCAGATCTGACTAGCGAGGAATTGACTTCAGATGCGGAACACCGGTCACTCATGTTGGTAATGACTAGGTCTAGTATATTGTTGCCCCTGTTGGGGATGTGGATAAGTTGATCCAGGGCATTGGAATTTATGAATTCCAGAAAGCATTGAGCGAAGGAGTTGGTACATGAGTAGTTTTTCCAGTTAATAGTGGGGAAGTTGAAATCATCCATTATTAGGGTGTTTGGTTGAACCCTAATATTTTCCAGTATATCAAGAAAAGGGGAGTGGGAATCCTGGGGCATGGTGGGGGATCTGTAGCAAGCTACAATTTGGATTGCAGTTTTGCCCAACGTTAGTTGCACTTGGATGATCTTGGATCCTTTATGCTGCGCAACTAGCCTGGAGGTGTGGATATCCTTAATGAATATGGACACACCTCCGCCTTTGGTGTTCTAGTCCAGGTTAGATGGCCAAAAAGTGTGGTATGAGTTATAGACTGGTAATGCAGGGGTGCTCTCTAGAGCCTTGAACCAGGTCTCAGTCACTGCACAGATATCGATGTTCTCCATTTTAAGGAGTGCCTCGAGTGAGTGCATTTTGAGATTTTGACTTCTAGCATTGAGTAGCATTAGCCTCAGTTTTTGCTTGCCTGTTCCTGTTACAGTGGTAAATTTGTCATTTGAACCTTGCCTAAAAAGGTACTATAGGGGCACGGCAAGACCCTTAGCCAGTATCCGGAATCCCAGTGGGCGACAGGTGCAGGCCATCTCTGGCAAAGCATCGTGGTCTGTCGACCATGTCGTCCCAGGCAGACAGATAATGGATCTCCTTATAATGACACCAGAAGCTTAGCCAATTGTTGAAGTCAATCATTTTGTCCTTGTACTGCGGTAGCATTCTGGGGGTGATGGCAGGATGCTACTCAGGGCTAGGGTCATACCTGCCTGGGGTACAAGATTGGAGAGCTCCTTTTCCATGTCTCTTTTCATGTAGTCCAGGGAGGTACGTCTCAGGTTGTTCATACCAACATGGACAATGACAGTCATATTTGTACTTGTGGAGTGACCTGAGTGCGTGGGTTATGTGGCGGATCCTGGCACCTGACAGGCAGCTGACAGTAACCTTCTCCTTGTTTAGCCTGGTGAGTGGGACATCAGTGTGTCTGACTATAGAGACACCTATGACTAGTGTGTTGGGAATATTGTTTTGCCTTATGGGTTGTGGTTTATTGGCACACTGAGTCTGTGGGCTGTCATTTGGGTTGTGTTGGGGGGGGTGGAGGTTGCTTGCGATTCTGCTTTGGAGGTTTCTGTTGCTTGAGCAGATTATTATTGAGAGGCTCTGCGAATGTTTTTGCGTTTCTATGTGTGAATTTTGGTGGTAAAGGTTTAGTGGGACTATGTGATGAGTGTGGTGTGGTGCAAGTGTTTACCTTCTCCTCTTGACTGTCAAGTTCAGTCTTGGTTGGAGAGAGCTTTACCTCCAGTTTGGCTAGATAAGTGCATCTCTCACAGGTTGTGTTATTGGATGGCAGGAGGAGAGGGTTGTCTGTGTACATGAGGCAATTGCTACATTGCCCCAAGATGCCCAGATTCATCAGATAGACAGGAGAGAACACTGGGAGCTGACCCCTGGACATGCCTGAATAAAAAACTACTTTCCTCAAGACAAGTGAGGAAAGTGAGTATAAGAGCTGCTGTTCTCTAAGCAGGTGAGGAAAGTAAGTACAAAAACTGTTTTCCTCAAGGTAAAGAGGAAGGTTGAGTGCTGTAGTCATTTGTAGCTTATTTAGTGCTAACAAGTTCTGAACAAGCGCTGAGCACGAATAAGCAAATTCAAGTGATAAAACTAAGAATCTGTACCTGGATCTTGTGGTAGATAGGCTACCTAGTGCTTACCACTCCCACTGATAAGCTAGAATGCTTCTCTCCAACACAGAAAGGCTTGGGGGGGGGGGCTCACAAGCTTACAAACAGTTCTGGATACAAAAAAATCTGTATCTGGACTAGATTAGTTACAGGAAAGGTGGGAAACAAGCGTAAACGCGGGCTTTTAAACCAGAAAGTTGAAAGAGATGGAAAAACTGCCTAAACAGCCAATAAACTACAACTTCTGGGCCAGAAACCACTCTTGTGGTAGGCTACCTAGTGCTTACCACTTCCACTGATTAGTATGTTTTACCTTAGTAGGCTAAAGACATATGGAAACAAATCAGGCAGTGAGGAGAAAAAAGTTCAGGCAACAGAAAATAAAACAACAAGCTAAAGGGGAATCAGTTTTTCAGAGTCCTACCAGTGAATGAGTCATTGACAGACTGTGCTGGTGAAACCTTTTCCATTCTGCTAAAGGAAAATGAAGAAAAGACGGACAGAAGCGGAAAAAATCACCAAAAGAATAAGGAAAAACATGGATTTGAACCAAATGCCAGAGTTGAGAGCATGTGAAGAACAGAAAGAAGACTGAAGACAAGTTTATCCTGATTAAAAAGTGGGAGAACACATGGAAAAGTCCAGAAATATGTCTTCAGTGCTAAATTAGTGACAAATGTTTAGTACTGTTATCTAGACCCTTCAACAGCAAAGTTTAGAGCTTTGCATTGTTTGTTGATGAATGATACAATAACATATCTAACAAATCCAGGACTGGCTATTCCAATCCTGTCTGAATTATTAGGGAGCTGTAAGGATACAAAATTAATGCAAACAAGATTACCAGGGAGTGCAGTGAAGTATTCACCCCCACATGCAATGGTGCAGCATTACCCATACCTTTGGGGACATGAGAGAATGAGGTACTTGGGTATTTGAATTCAGAAAGCTGTGGAGTCCACAACCAAGGAAATGTGGGCTGAGACTAAACAAAAAATAATGAAGAAAATTTGATAATGGAAAACAACATCAATAGACAATGACAATACAATATAGACAATAAAGACATTTGGTCTTGCTGGTGCTGTAAACGGGAGAGAATTACCTTCACCAACCTGAAGATAATATGAAGGTTGAGATCAATAAAGACATAAGAGAATGCTTTTGGGAGGATAAATGGCTGAGTTCAACTAGGAGAAACTAATCCTGCTAGCAAAATGAGGAGGGTTAAAACTACAAGAGTTAAAAGGATATTTTAAGGTTACACAGATGAGGCTAGTGTACCTAACCCAGGCAGGTAATTATGCTCCAAGGTAAAAAAAAAAATTACAACACAAGGAGAATCTACTCAAAAAAGGGGGCTTAACATTCTTGGTACAGTCAGACACAATGCACACTGATAAACACATGGAGCATTTATGAGTTTATGTCACTTAATTGAAGAACTCATAATTCAAACTCCATTCACCACTGCAAAATACATCAAAGAAATGAATAACACATTATTTTTCAAAGCAAATAAACCTACTATAACTGTTTTTTGCAAGGCAACAAGCCCTCCTGCGTCCACCACACCCCAATGACTTAAGTATACCAACTCCAACATCAAACAATACCAGGGAACAGAAAAAAAATCCCTTTTTTTCTAGTATTAAACTATTTTGAAAAAAAACCCACAGCTCTGCTGCATATTTTGATATGCATGGCATTTGATCACTTCAATTTGAATGTCAAGCATTTGAACAAACTATAGTTTGACCAACTCAGTGAAACCCAGTGTGTGTGTGTGTGTGTGTGTGTGTAAGTCACGATGGTTGTCAAATGTTCATAGGCTCTTACTAATGAGACTATTGTTCTATGAGCATGTTTAAGTCTAGCCTTGCATTCCCATGAAGTTTTTAGCCCTTTTAATTTAAACACAAATAATCTAGACCTGGCCAGAACATTTTCATGTAACCACTATCGATAATGGACAAGGGTGTTAAACCAGGGGGTTAATTTAAAGGTTTCCCATCCATTTGTCCAGATTATGTTTGAAGAGAGTAACGGATGTAATTGGCTTTACGTGGAGAGGAAGCCAATTCCAAAGTATTATTTTATGTGATACATACCTACCCTCCCACATGTTCCATTTATCTTACAGAAGAGATTTAGATCACTTGAGTGGATATTTATTCTACCACTAGACTTGCAGATGTGCAGTAGATTATGCGGAATAGAGTTTGTGTTGAGGTACTGTACGACATGCAGAGATTATCCCTCAGTAGCCTGAATAATCCCAAAAAGAAGGGACAAGGCTTTGAGACTATCAGTGTAGTTTTTATTAATTAGGCTCATGATTTTCTTGGTGGGGAAAGGTTTTGGTCATTCAAGCTGTGCTGGGTGTTTCAACAAGTACAAATGGAAGAGGGCATTATACTCATACTTGCCCTAATAAATGCCGAATACAGTGGAGTGATCACTTCCCTGGACCAAGATGCCATACCCTTACAAATAAGATGTGCAAAGAAAAAGGACTTTCTTACAATATTGGATACATGGTGATTGAAGAACAGTTTGTTATCCTCATGAGTTCCCAGGTACCTAACAAATGAATCAATTTTCAGGGGTACATTGTCACTGTGATACCTACAGGGGATGTCATGCTTTCCAACGGAGATTACACATTTTTGCCATTTAATTTTAATCCAGGGTTATGACACCAGCTTTTTGTTTTGAAAAGGCCCTGTTGGAGGATCCTGGTGTCTTCTAGAGAGTTTATGATGGCACTAAGTTTATAGTCATCTGCAAACTTGATCAGCCACAAAAAATAAACATTCGCTTTGACCGCTAAAATATGAATGCCAAAAAGGAGTGGCCAAGGACCGAACCCTCGGGTACACCACTAGTGATAACTCGTTTGGAGGAGAAAAATTCACCTGCCTTAATTTCCTATGTTCTACTTGTGAGCTAATTTGCTATTCAATGTGTTTCTTAGAGATTAACATTTAGTTGTAAGAGGGGACTTCCAAGATGGCTACAAATTGATCAATAGATTGCTTTCAGCTTTCCCAGAGAGAAAAATGAAACTGAGAGACAAACGTAGGTACTGGCTACTAAGTACACTGCTTGGATGCCAGCACAGAAGAAACTTGGAGAACCTGAAAGAAAATCAACTAGAAAAGGTGAACAAAAAACAGTGACTGTGAAAAATCCTGCAGCTGTTCAGCAAAAAGCAGTTCAAGCTCCAGCTCTGGTGCAAGACGCTGCTTCCAATATTCTATAAGAAAAAATAAGCCTAATGTGCTCAGAGTGTTCTCAACTAAAATAACAAAAGGCTGGAAAAATGAAAGAAGTGCTAAAGAGCTAATCAGACGAACTGATAAAACTGCAAAAATCAGCAGTAGAAATTAAGGAAAGGCTGGCTGAATATGAAACTGCTCAGGAACAGTTGTTTCAAAAATGGCAGACTTAAAAAGACAGAGCATGCATGGAAAATTTCAGATTTTTTGCTGTACCACATAAAATGAAAGGAATAGACTGTATTCATTTTATGAAAGCACAAATGAGCAAATACATCCACCTCCAGCTCATGCCTTTCCTTACCAATAATCAACTGTTCACCCCTACTCAGCACGGTTTCCGCCCTGGCCACGGTACTATAACTGCTCTTCTCTATTACCTAGACATAATAAACCACGCCTGAGACTCTGGAGAAATTGTATCTACAGTCCTCCTTGATCTCTCCAAAGCATTTGACACAGTCTCCCACTCCCACCTCCTTAAACACCTCTCTAACCTTAATCTATCTCAAAACACCCTAACCTGGTTCAGTAGCTATCTCACTGACAGATCTCAGGCTGTCAAGTGGCAAACTGGCACCTCAACCTTCCTTCCCACCCCAACTGGGGTTCCACAAGGATCCATACTTGGTCCAATGCTCTAATATATTCATTAATGATTTCCATGCTGCCATCCCAAACACTAAGATAGTACAATACGCAGATGACTCAACCCTAGTCTGCTCCGCTTCTAACCTACCAGAGCTCCAAACACTAACTCAAATCGCCTTCTCAACTACAGAGAACTGGATGCTTCAAAATCACCTCTCCCTAAATGCCAATAAATCTAAGATATTACTTTTCACTCCCTCTAAATCCCTCACTATCAACAAAAACTCTTTCAAAATAGTTAGCCATACCAACTCATCCATAGAAGTTGTTTCATCTGCTAAGCTTCTTGGGGTTATTATTGATGAACACCTAAACTTTGATACTCATATTCAGCTAAATATTAAGAAAACACATCAAAAACTTGGTATGTTGTACAGAAACTCCCACTTTCTCTCACCATCTACAAGACAAACACTCGCCACTACCTACTTACTACCATCACGATTGTATAGTGCTCCTCTTCTAACTAACCTATCTTCCTCTATCACTTCCAAACTAGAAATCTGTTACAACAAAATCTCTAAATTCGTCACTAAATCCAAATACACCTCCCACCACTGTTTATTTCTCCACCAGCTTCAGTGGCTAGAACTTCCCAACTTCCTTACCTACCTCCAACTCACTTCAGCCCACAAACTAATTTTTAAACCCACCAGTTGCCCAGCTCTAACTAACATCTTACCAGCATACACCCCTCACAGAACTCTAAGATCTGCCCACAAAAATATACTTTCTGTATACAAACCAAACCATCCCGCCGGCCAACTTTTCCTATCATTTTCCCTAGCAAAAAAATGGAATTCTCTCCCTCCCACTCTAAGAGCCTCAGAAAACCTTGAACACTTCAAAACTCAGCTCTATTCCCACTTCACCCAAAATTGGAACTGCAATTGCACTCAACCCACCTAGCCCACTAAGCCCCTACAACAAGTTAATCTACCCCATACTGACTACCTAAAACAGTAGCCTCACTTTGAATATAACATTACTTAGCATTCTTTATCTTAAATGTATATATTGTAAATAGCTTTCCAACTGTCCTCCTTCCCCTTCTGGGGAAGATTCTCTCTACTGGCAATTCTTAAACTTTGATGCTATTAACTAAATCATCCTCACTTCTTATCCTGAATGGTAATGTATACACCCCACCTTCTCTAGTTCTTTTCTGTCTGTCTCATCTCGATACTTTTTAAATAATGTACTTTCCACCTACATTCACCTCTCTATGCAAATTTGTGTTTAAAAAAGTCATTCTATAACTACATTCTAATGAATAACTACAGTCAAATGAATAATAACTGTTATTTTACAACCTTACTGTCATCATCTACCTCTCAGTGCAACTAATCGTCTGCCTCAATCCTAACACAACTGTATGTATGAATATAACTTACAAGTGTATGTATGCAATACATGTTGCCATTTTCTGACTGCACCCTAATATGTTTTACTATGTAATATAACTTTTTGCTTATTGTCACTGTGTATTATAGATATGTAATAATACTTTATTTGCTTATTGTTACTGTGTTTTTGGAGCTTTTCTCCCCGGGCCTCCACTGAAAACGAGCTCCCTGAGCCCAGTGGACCTCCCCGGTCATCAAACTGGAAATAAATACTAATAATAAATAAATATTCCACATCAGGATTTGTTAAACTAAAGAGCACTTTGCGTACATGTTCCAAACCTTGACATTAGAAAGCAGCCAAACCATGTAAAGATGCAGTCATACCAGTAGAAAGAATTAGTCCTGACAAAACTGTGGTAAAAAGACAAAATTTAAAAACTGAAGACAGTAGGGTGTTTGTGGAAAATGATTATTCACTGTACACCAGGCAGAACAGAAGCAAATTTATCTCAATCAGAGGGAATGTTGAGAAGCAGGTGTGAGATTCAAGCTACTATAACCAGCTGTCTTTAGAATATTTTTTTTCTGGAGGATCAAAGTCATTTTTGATGTAGAACAAGCCAAGGAGGAAATACAAAAGTTTGTCCAACAAAAAGTGAGCCACCAAACAGAAGGGGACTCTGCTTCTCATTCTTCTGATAATAAAGCTTTCAGAGACTTTGCCAGTGAAACCTTTCCACTGTTACAAAGGAAAACGCTTGAGAGACCAAAAAAAAAAAAAAAGCAGAGGAGCTGACTAGAAAAATCAGGAGCACCTTGGACTTGAACTAGTCTTGGGTTTGGAAATGAAGATGAACGGGAAGAAGACCAGCAACATTGAAATTGTTGAATAAATGTAAGACTATCAGTGAAATTTGACTTTACCAAAAAAAAAAAAAAAAAAAATGGAAAGACTGGACTTTTGTTGACTTTGTTAAAATTGTTTGGGACTGAAAAACATATGCCCCACTTCAAGTGAGTTGTTCAGGTGGGGGGGTGAGGTGTAAAGGTGCACAGATCATAACATGTAGAGTTGATATGTTCCCTCTTACTTTTGCATAGGTGAATGCCTGGATTAAGAACCCTGGCTTAATCTAATAATATTTTTTGTAAGCAAGTAAATAACAGGACACTGTAATGACAAGTCTTCCTTTAGCAATTAAATATTCAGTGTACACTGAGAGGTTTGCAGAGCTGTGCATTTGGTATTCATTTTTCCCTGGAGACCAGCTGACTATAGGCGGGAACAATAAAGGCCAGAGGGCTTTTTTAAGGCTAAAGTTTAATGTTTTCTGAAAGCATACAAGCTGTTTTTCCACATCTGGGAGGGGACTAAAGATACGACAAGCACAAACAGCAATCAATGTAAGTAGCAGCACAGGCTGTAGCCTTGATATTAGGTTAAGTTATGTCTGCGTGTAGCTGTCAATTTTTTAAAATTGTTCTATCAGAAGGGTTAAACTTCACTATTTGAAGATATACATAGCTCTGTGTGTTTGTTTTAAGTTACTTTATTTATTATTTTATTTTACATTTGTTGGCCGGGCTAGTCCAGCTGGATATATGTCCATTTTCAGTGGAGGCCCGGGGAGAAAACCTCCAATGGTTATTACAAGTTTAAACAGAAATAGCCATAACAAGATGAAATTTATAAACAAAGTGAGTTAGTACACGCAATATACATGCAAACAGAAATAGCCATAACAAGATAACATTCATAAGCAAAATGAGTAAATACTTGCAATACACAAATTTGATAATACCAAAACATAGAGTAAATAATAAATTGTCTTACAAATATGGTAGAATATTTTTTTTTTTTTTTTTTTTTTTTTTTACAATGGTCATACAGTATAGATGAGATAACATATATCTACAAAGATGTTATGTAAGGGGGGAGCTATCAAGGATACAGGGAAAAGAGAAGGAAAGAATTAAGGTAGAGGAAAGGAACAAGGTTATATGGGTGTTCTAGGAGCATGTTCGTTTTTAGTTGAAGTGTTTTTATTAAAACCAAAGTCCTGTAAAATGTGACATAGGTTGTAATGGAGATGACAAGAAACGTCTGAATAAGAGATCGATTTGCCACACGCTAGTGGATGCATACAACACAAAAGCTGGAAACAGGCATTTAAAAATGTCATATATAACAGGTGCAAAAACGGATGATCCGGACCACCAGGCTGATAAAAAAAAAACAATAGTTTAATAAAATGCAGTAGGTTAGTGCTTTCAGGTTTAAAAAACCCTTCTTCAGACAACATACAAAAGTTATAAAAACCTTTTAAAATAGACAGCAGCCAAACAAAGACTCAATAAAAAGCCCTTCTCTTTTTTAAAAAAGGCTTGATAGGAATGACACCATTATCCATCTAGTTTCACTGCTTTCTGTTCTTCTTCTTCTTTTGGCTTTTCCCGGTTAGGGGTCACCACAGCGGATCACCTGTCTGCTCAAGATTGGCAGTAGAGTTTTTACGGTGTCGAGTTGCCAGCCTGGCACCCAACCTTCCACGGAAGGCACACACACACACGCACTCACGCCTAAGGCCAATTTAGAGTGTCCAATCCACCTACAGCATGTCTTTGGGATGCGGGAGGAAACTGGAGCACCCGGAGGAAACCCACGCGACCACAGGGAGGAGATGCAGACTCGCACAGTAGGCACCCCAGCTGAGGATCGAACCGGCGAACCACTTGCTGTGAAGTTTCACTGCTTTCTGTTATATTTCTCAGATCACCCCCCCTCCTGGTCGGATGAATAACCTGCAAAACCATAAAAGAAAATTCATGCCCAGGATACTGCTTTACATGCTGATACAGGGCATTATGTATATTAGCTGTACGTATAGCTGACATATGTTGTAACACACTGTCTTTCAATCTACAATTTGTTTTACTGACATAAAATGAACAACATTGCATACAGTCAACCAAATATATAATATTGCTCGTCAAACAGTCAGCATATTGTTTTCAATGAATAGCTTTTTCCAGATGGTGAATGGATGAATGTGTTGTTATATCTGTTTAATATATTGACAAGCTTTACAATGTCTACAGGGGAATGTCCCTTGTTGCCCCATGACTGGTTTCCTAACCCCCCCCTGTTGGTCTGTACAGAGCAAATCCTTTATATTCTTACTACGTTTGAAACAAAATGTGGGTTCCTGAGTTATTAATGCCTTCACTCTTTCATCAGTTAACAAGATTTTCTAGTTCTGGCGAATAATAACAATTGTATCTGGAAGGGGGTGGGCTACAGAACATGCTTATATATGGGTAGAGGCTCATCTAAGAAAGTGTTTGGTTTCTGTACCTAGAATATTAAGGGTCTATATTAGATTTTCGAAAATTTCATAGAGCGAATCACTACAGGTCGACACCTAATGATCTATCTACAAAATAATCGAAAATCTAAAAAATAAATAAATAAAAACAGAAACAAAGTAAAGGGTGTAGGCAGGGGGGGCAAGCCCTTTACTTTATGTTTCTGTGTTTTTACTTACTTTTTTTTAGATTTTCCATTATTTCGTAGATCGATCACTAGGTGTCGACCTACAGTGATTCGCTCTACGAAATTTTCGAAAATCTAATATAGACCCAATATTAAAGGACACAGCTCTTTTTTTTGCAATCTTTTCACAGTCATTTAGGTCCCAATGCTGACTGTACGGATTACTTGTTAGTAACCCTGGATATATACAGTTTGTTCACAGTAATTACAAAAGATTATGGCTTGATGGCCATTGATGCTTTTTGCAACAAGTACAAATCTTGAATCAAACTGATAATGACAATGTATGTTTACTGTTAGAACTGTGTTGAGGAAAAATATTTTTATGTATCATAACTGCTTCTATCGTCAGAGCAGGGGGGTGGCCATGGGCACCCCCTGCGTAAACTCATATGCCAACATAGTGTTGGCATATTGGGAGGATCAAGCAATACTCAAGGCAAACCATTTATGGAGGAGGTACTTGAGTTACTATGTCCGTTTTGTGGACGATGTCTTCCTGCTTTGGAGAGGGACACAGGAACAGCTTTATGAGTTTGTTACCTACCTGGAAAGCACCACTGATTTTTTGAGGTTTAGTATTTCACTCTCAGATACAACTATAGATTTCTTAGATGTCCGAGTGATGAAAAACACTGAGCAATGGATTGAGACTGTGTTATATAGGAAGGAATGCTGGAGAAATACTCTCCTAGCCTATGATAGTATGCACCCCAGATATACATTTAACAATATTGCTCAGGGACAATTTTTTCGAACATCTAGGCTATGTACTAATGATGAGACATACAGAGAGAAGTCTGCAGAATTGATGGTGAATTTAAAAGCAAGGGGATCTAATCAGAACATAATACAGTGGGCATTTAATAATAGTAAGGAAGAGAGGTTGAACAAAGCAAAACCTTGGTTTTCTGGAAATGTACAGGTGCATGACAGGGAGACTGATATAAGCAGTCGAGTTACTTTGAACTATAGTAACAATGTGGGGGGCATATGTGGCATTATTCGCCAAAACTGGAAAATCTTGTTAACTGATGAGAGAGTGAAGGCATTAATAACTCAGGAACCCACATTTTGTTTCTAACATAGTAAGAATTTAAAGGATTTGCTCTGTACAGACCAACAGGGGGTTAGGAAACCTGTCATGGGGAGACAAGGGACACTCCGCTGTAGACATTATAAAGCTTGTCAATATATTAGATATAACAACACATTCATCCATCCACTGTCTGGAAAGAGCTATGCATTGAAAACAATATGCTGACTGTTTGACCAGCAATATTATATACTTGGCTGACTGTATGCAATGTTGTTCATTTTATGTCGGTAAAATGAATTGTAGATTGAAAGACAGGGTGTTACAACATATGTCAGCTATACGTACAGCTAATATACATAATGCCCTGTATCAGCATGTAAAGCAGTACCCTGGGCATGTATTTTCTTTTATGGTTTTGCAGGTTATTCATCCAACCAGGAGGGGGGTGATTTGAGAAATATAACAGAATGCAGTGAAACTAGATGGATAATCAATCTGGGTGCTGATAGAGCACATGGCCTAAACGGTGCCATTCCTATCAAGCCTTTTTTAAAAAAGAGGAGGGCTTTTTATTGAGTCTTTGATTGGCTGATAAGTATTTTAAAAGGTGTTCATAACTTTTGTATGTTATCTGAAGAAGGGTTTTTAAAAACCTGAAAGCGCTAACCTACTGCATTTTATTAAACTACTGTTTTTTTTATCAGCCAGGTGGGTCCGGATCATCTGTTTTTGCTTTTGGAATTTGCTGTTGAAGCTGGACCTTAAGTGCAAAGTCTATAATTGTGTTTTTTGGCTATATAACAGGTGGGAATAATAACTTCTCATAATGACTACACTGAGCATATTATCTTGAAATGTAAATGGCCTCACAGGTGTAGACAAAAAGGTAAGAGCATTGAATTGTAGTAAGAAATGCAGGCTGCAAATGCAATGCTACAGGAAGTCCTTATACTAATTGCTAGAGGAGTTTTAATAGTGACAGAAGAGGGGGAAAGACAGGAATGACAGATTTGTGGGAGTAAGGGGCTACTGGCAAGGGAGGAGGATTATGCTGGTATATATTTATATTCCACCTAAAACTATTATGGAGCTTAAGAAAAAAAGGGAGAAATAATCAGCTTTTGGCAGGGAATAGAACCTGATTTGCCACAATGAGGAAGGGAAAATATAACAAAAAAGAGGGTCGATTTCTGAAGAATTTTCTCAAAAATATTTGATATGAAAGATATGAATTCAGTACTAGGACCTCTGAGAGAATTTACATATTATTTCACAAGGTACAATAACTAGGCTAGACTGGACAGAAATTATATTTCACAGGAACATTTGCTTTTAACTGAAAGCTTCAACACACATCCAATAACTATTTCAGATCATGTGCCACTAATAACCAAGATAAAAATCAGTGTAATGACGCAAAAATAAGACACTGACACTTCCCCACCTACCTGTAAAAGGAGAGGAGTTTAAAGAAGGGGTACTAGAAATTATTCATAGGTGCATAGAAGATTACTGGGTTAATGGCTCAATAGCCCTTAGAAACCTAGCCAGTTTTACCAGATTTTACCCAATTTACCATCCCTAGGGGAAAGATAACAAGGGCCAGCAAGCGGAGTTTTAGATCTTTGGAGCAGGTAACCCTTGTGCAGTTAGTTTTTTGAATATGCAACATTTCCATCACAGCTGGGTCAGAGACTGCCCTGTAGCTCAGGCACAGATCACCCCTCAGTAATCATTAGGACTCTGAATACAGTGCGAGGGCATTTAATTGGTCCACATGTGATGCGTTGGTTACACACTGTATTTTTTTGGTGAGAAAGCTCTGAGGATGCTCCAACTGTTGTACGTGCCTGGTGAGGAACATGAAAAGGGTGCACTGTACTCTATCTTTGGTCTGATGATGGCTGAGTACAGTGGTATTATGATAGCTGTAGATATGGAGGCCATGCCCTTACTTATAAGCTGAACCACATAGAAGGATTTCCTCACCACTGTGGATACACTGTGGTCAAATTTCAGATTACTACCTATCTGAGTACCCAGATCTCTCACCACTGGGTCCACTCTTGTGGGGGGTGTTATCAATGTTGTAATTTTCAGGGTATTTGATTTCCCAAAGAGTATTATTATGCACTTCTTCACCCTTAGTTTGAGGCCATGGCTATGACACTGATCAGTCTGCATCGGACCTTTCTGTAGGATATCATCATCATTTGGGGAGCCAGTGATAGTCCCCAACTTGCAATCATCAGCAAACTTGGTCAGCCAAAGGCCATCTATATTTGTTTTGACATATGAGAAGTGTACCCCAAACAGGACTGAGCCCTGTGGTACTCCACTGGTGACTAGCCTCTTGCTGGATGTGGATTCCCCCATTCTAACATGTGTCCGATCCATCAGCCATCTGGCTATCCACATGGTGACATAGAGGTTTATGCCCAGTTTTGTGCATTAATCTATAATACCCGAGTGGGATATTGTGTCAAATGCCTTGGCCACGGCAAGGTAGGCAGTATGCATTGCTTTACCCTCATCCATGGCTTTGGTGACCATCTCAAAGAAGTCCACCAGATTGAGCAGGCAGGAACTGCCCTTGAAGAAGCTGAACTGGGTTGGGTCCAGAGTCTGGAGATTTCCTATGTCATTGGTAATCAGGTCCATGATTATCCTTTCCACTGCCTTGCATATGAAGCTAGACAAACTTATGGGTCATAGTTTCCTGGGTCAGTTGATGGTCCCCCCTTATGTATAGGGATGACTGTTGCTGTACTCCACTCTATGGGACAAAGCCTGTCTGGAGACTGTGGTTAGAGATCTGAGTGGGTTTGCTAGGTCATGTTTCAAGCTATTTAACAGGCACCCTGTGATTCCGTCAGGGCCCACTGATGTGTTTCTAGCTTTAGAAAGAACAGAGATGACCTGTTCTTTTGTGACAACAGGCAAAGGAATGGTATGGGTTATTTCATGGAGAGTGACTGAAGGTGAAGGGGGGGGGGTGAAATCTGAGATTAATTTATCAGCAGCAGATTTGCTATTTCTTCTTGCTGATCAAAGTTAGTGTCATCTAAGGCCAAATCAACATATAGCTGAGTACTTTCCTTAAGATTTCGGACATATTGTCGTTCTCCATTGCTTGGGGGGCTATATTAGTCTCGCATTTAGCTTTTGAAAACTTGACTAGTTCCCTGATTTGCCTCTTGAGACTAATGAGGGATTTTCTTCACTGTTGTGTACCCTCCCACTTATTTCTAGACAGGACTTTGTTACTTCTTTTGTACAGTCTATTTATGTCAGGGGTCCACCAGGGTGGCTTATTTTTCCAGCTAGACATGGGTTTAGCTTGTTCAGGTACTGCCGTTTCTATACAGTTTAAGCATTTGTACAGGGTATTTGTACATACTTCTGCCAAGGCCTACATGTTTTCATGGTTAGGGGAGCTTTAAAATTACATATGCCATCACTGAATTGAAAGTAATTTGCCTTGGAAAAATTACTTTGGGTGTGATGGGTGGGGGGGTTTCTACCATTACATTTATTTCAAAGGAGACAGATTTATGATCCAATCTTACCAATGAGGACATTACATGGGGGGGCTGTCAATGATCGACAAACTAGTGGGAGTGCAGACAGCTGTTCCAGTGCATTTGCATTGACAAAGTCAAGAAATCTCTAAGCCTGTATGTTAGTGGTTGTATATGTTCACCACCACACAAGGAAAGAAGCCAGTGATTACCTTTATATTTTATTAAAATTATAGTCCAGTCCAGTAGTAGATCCACAATGTAGTTCCACAAAACTGGTAACATAAGCATACACTGGATCCAATAAAACCTGGTTAGCAGCAAATGCAAAGCATAAAATGCAGACTCCTCTAGCCCCTCGGCTCTTCAGCCTTTACAGAGTATATCCCTACTTCACATATTCTATCTTTAAATAGCATGATTACAAACAATTAACCAATCATAGACTTAAATTAATTAAATAAAACATTTCCAATGACATTCTTGATTCATTCCATACAGAATTAAAGTGTTAAACTTCAGAAAAGTAGATTCTAACTTCCAAAGTTGTCTTTTAATATCAAAGTCATACATTTGTTGTACTTGCCCCAAAATTGTAGCTTGTAAGCCTTGTATATTTCCACTGTGATATTCTTTAAAATGTGATGCAACAGGACTTTCTTCTTTGCCCTTCTTAACATCCCTTCAACCTTGTGGTTGTATACGTTTTGCATTTTATTGAGGGGTAATTAAAGTCACCCATGAGTAGTGCGCTGGGCTGAACAGTGACTGATTTTAATAACTTCAGGTATGTGGAGTGTTTATTTATGGTTCATGGCTGGAGACCTGTAGCTAGCAATGATATGATGAGGGATTTTGTCTATGGTCAGCTGAACATGGAATAGCTCAAGCGAATCATCCTGATTGACCAATCTAGAGGAGTGATTTTTTTTTTATGTAAATGGAAACAGCTCCTCTTTCATTTTTTTTTCCTTTTCAGAGGGTAGCCTGAATGCATAATAGGCATTGCTGCCTTGCACTGCTAGGGTGCTTTCCACAGCCTTGAACCAAATCTCTATAACTGCTGACACGTTAGCATTCACCAGGGTGAGGAGAGCTTCCTGGGAGTGCAGTTTTGTGTTAAGACTCTTAATACTGAGCAGTAGTAACTTCAGCTTGGCATTAGAAAAATCTGTTGGTTGGTACTGCCTAAAAAAGGCACTATGGGGGGTAGCTAATGCCTTGGCCAGTATTTGAAAGCCTGATCTGGTGAATCCTAGTCCCTGACAAGCAACTGACTGTAACCCTCTCTTTATCCAACCTGATGAGGGGGGCATCCATGTGTCTCACAATGGAGTCTCCTGGGACCAAGAAGTATGAATGATATATTGAGCGTACCTCCTAATGCTAAAGTACAGCTATCAGTAACAAGTAAAAACAGTACTCAAAGATGTATGAATGCATGGTATTTTGCCCTAGAGGTTTGCTTGTGGAGACACTGTGATGTGTGTTTATATGCATACTGGTTGGTGCTGACTTGTTTTTTTTTGTACATGGTTTCTGAGAGCAGCATATGGGAGGTCACTGAGGTTTTGATAAGTTACTTGCTAGTACATCTGAATATGTGGGTTTGTGTGTCGAGACCTTATTCAGTGAGGGAAATGGTGTGTGTGTGCTGACAAGCTGTTTGTTATTTGATTTGTCAGTATATGAGAGTTGTGTCTCAATTTTCATAGTGTAACTACACCTGTCACTTACTATGTTTGTTTCAGGATTAAGTGGTTGTCAATATGCAAGAGACAACTGCTACATTGCCTCAGGATGCGCTTGTCCACTAGGCTGATCAGAGAGAGAGAGAGCAGGAAATTGCCAATCCATGGTTTCATTTTTTTTTTTTTTTTACTATGGGTTTAACTAGGGAGGAGAGTGGGAAAATTTAACTACGCTGGGATGATAGCATGTGGACGAAGAATGGGTGTTGTACTCAGAGTGAACTGCAGCTATGCAACAAGGCAATGCTGCTATGCATGCAACTCGGATACTCCTGGAGCAGGACAGAGACTGGGGAAGGTTGCAGAGACAGTTATTCTAAGGGAAATTTTAACTAATGTTTGCATCTATACAGAGCACTGCTAGCCACCACTGTGCAGAGAGTAGCTTAGCGCAAACACTGGGCTTATACAGAATCAGAAACTATTAGGGAAGGTAGACATTTCTTCACAAGTTATAGCTACTGAGTAGGATAAAATGAAAGTGGAGTTTAAAAACGGCAGAAATAAAAGAGATATGGTTAAGAAGTAACCAGAATTATTGACAGAGGCTGACAAAGGATAAAGTATTGCAGAATATGAGGAATCTTACACAGCAAGAAGAGGATCAACTGCAGAGGGTTAAAAAAAAAAATAATGGAGTATCTGGATAATATGTATCAGTTTAAAAAGTCTGCTGTTAAGCAACTGTTTCTGATAACTCCAGAGCACAAAAACTCTTAGGACAAGGACTTGGGCAACAGAAAGTAGAAAGGATTGTTGCTGAACTTAGGAAGCACAGAACAAGAAAAATAACCAGAAATCCTGCAGAGGTATTACAGATACTTCAGAAATGTTATGAAAATTTGTGTAAGGGAGAGTATTGTGGAAATAAAAAAAGTACAAATGGAAATATTTATGGAAGACTTAATTATGCCAAGGATAGAGGTAGATGAGGCTCAATGATTAACAGTTAAGATAGGAGAAGACGAGATAAAAATGATGCTGGATAATCAATCTGCAGGAAAGTCTCCAGGAATAGATGGTATGAAAGCTCAGAGAGAAGAAACTGATAAAGATATGGAATGTTTTACTTAACAGTATTTTAAAAGGAGAGGAAACACCAACATCCTGGAAGAGAGCTGTGGTGACTGAAATATCTGAAGATGATAAATATCCATCAGACCCAGCTTCATATAGGCCCATTTCAATTTTAAACCATAACTGTAAAGTGTTTATGTCAATAAAAGATAAAAGAATGGCAAAGGGGTTGACAAAACTGATATATATGGAAATGTGATTTTGTGGAGGGGAGACAAACATTTGACAATGTTAACATAGCAATGATGATCCACAGGAAAGCAGAATTTAAGAAAATACCACTGTTCTTGTGGGTCTTTTTGCAGAGAAAGCATTCAATGGAGTAAGATGGGATTTTATGAGTTGGGCAATGGAGCACCTGCATTCCCTGATACAATAATAAGGTTAATTAGCAAGCTATATGAAGGATTGAAAGCAAATGTTAAAGTGGGAGGGCTCCTCTCTGACAAGTTATGTCTGAACAGGTTATCTGCATTACATTTAGATCAACTGGCAATAAATAAATAAATAAATAAATAAGGGATTCAGAAATTCAAGAATGTAATTGGTATGGTAATCAAGAAAGTTAGCTTTATTTGAAGACAATATTATTTTGTACCTTATAAAAACAGAAATTGACATCTCAATGTTGTGGAACATTCTGAGACAGTTTCTCAAGTTTTTTATGATATAAAATTAATGCAGATAAAACAAAGGCTATAGCTGTGAACTATGCAGTCATACATGAACTGGTTCAGCATTACCCATGTTTATGGGGACAAAATAAAATGAAGTATTTAGGAATATGGGTTACAAAGAATTATGTTACGGCAGCTAAGGATATGTGGGAATTACTTTTCAAAGTTAGAGCAAATGAGGTTGAGGTCTTCTTTGGGAGATCCATTAAGTATAACCTCTTTAGATGGACATATTTGAATCCCAGCCTGCTTTATTAGGACACAAATTTTATCTCCATCAGTTATAGACAGTTCTGATCTCTTTGTGTCTGTAACATCTTAATATTGTTCACAGTTTTAGACAGCACAGTGTTTAGATGCTTGGACACTTTATTAAAATTGGAATGAAACAGTGTCTACATGAGAGTCAGTTTTACTGTCATCTAATAAAACAGTGATGTTTCTACTAACAACTGCTCTATGATTTATATATTTTTTACAAGACTGTTCCATACTATCAGGCAGAATTATGTGAAGTTCTCTCTTCTCTGTCTTTAGCTCATTAGTGTCTAAGCATACACTTACAGGGCTTTCTTGCAAACCTTGCTCATTTGCATGCACACATGGTGCATTCATAGAGTAATTTGTTATAAAATATTAGAGAACGGGCTTACTGTACACCAGTACCCTGACTGGAGAACGAGTGTTCTTCAGCAGGGTATCAATGTACAAGTAATGCCCAGTGAAAAACGAGTCCGTCAGGGAGCTCAGACTGAGAAGAACAGAATGGCCACCATTATTTTACACTCGCTAAGCAGCGCTTTTGCTGTTTAGTGACTGTAAAATAAAAGTAAAAAAATGTGTGTGCGTGTGTGTGTGTGTGTGTGTGTGTGTGTGTGTGTGTGTGTGTGTGTGTCTGTGAGAAAATGTATGATTGTGAGAGACAGACTGGTTAAGCTGCTATTTTACACTTGCTACGTAGTGCTTCTGCTGTTTAGTGAGTGTAAAATAAAAAGTGTGTGTGTGTGAGAGAGAAAGTGTGTATGCATGTATGAAAGTAAGAGAGAGATATGATACTGTGTATTTGTGTTTATGTTGCTGTCTGCTTGTGTGAGTGAATGTGTGCATGAAAGCAAGAGTGACTGTGTGTGTGAGAGAGAGAGACTGAAAGCGATCATGTGTGAATGAATGAGTGTATGAAAGCAGAAGTGACTGTGTGTGAGAGACATTAAGAGTGAGAGCAATCTTGTGTGAGTGAGTGCATGTATGAAACCAGAGAAGTGTGTGTGTGTGTGTGTGTGTGTGTGTGTGTGTGTGTGTGTGTGTGTGTGTGTGTGTGTGTGTGTGTGTGTGCGTGTGTGAGAGAGAGACAGAGAGACTGATCTTGTGTGAGTGAATGCGTGTATGAAAGCTGTGTATGAGAGAGAGAATGGGCCGTCTCTAAAACTGTTTTACTTACTTTAAGTACTATATTAATTTTTATATGTTTTCTCCAACACCATTAGCATGTACTACAGAAAGTTGGAAACATTAGGCGGAGAAACTATTTTACATCGAAAATATATAAAAACATAATGTAGTACTTAAGAAAAAAAAAAAAAAAAAAGTAAAACAACAATTCCACAGCGAGCCCATTCTCTAAGTCCAATAATGCCCTCCAGGGTGTGTGTTAATGTGTAATTAGTGCCCTTCCAGGGGTGCAGAAGCTCTCCACCTGTGGCGTCAGGCCACATAAAACCCCTGGGCGGGCATTAATTACACATTAACACACACCCTGTTGGGCATTACTGCTTACTTAATGCAACTTTTACTAAGTTTGGTTTAACTTAAATATGGGTGAAAAAAATGTTCATTTTTTTGTATGCATATTTACATGGGTTGACTTTTTTGTAACACTGACTCACTTCATCAAAATGTGCATTTAGCATGAATAGTTATTACCATGCAAGACGCTTGCATAACTGCCGGATGTTCTGCAAATCTTGCATTACTTTGCAGAACTGCAATCAACAAGGCCAATAAAATAAAATGGAATGACAAAAGTAATCTACATTGTAAGTGAAAAAGAGGAGAAGGTACTTCAAGTAAATCCAGCCTCCTATAGTCTAATGGTAGTTTCTGATGGGCAGCAACTTATTCATTATAAAGGCAAACCTAACCTACTGCTGTCCTTTATACTAATATGCTGACATAATACTAGATATATCTAGCACACTTAACACTATTAAAAAAGTAAATATCTGCAACATTATAAGCACGGCATCATTTATAATAGCGAACAAATTACATTATGTTTAACAATTCCTTAAACACAGAACACATTTCTTCCAGGATGGGTCAAAGGAGAGCCAAAACCTGTGCCAGCACTTAATAAAAGACAAGGCTGAGAAAGTAATGCTAAGTAGAATGGTAGATTACCTCAAGATACACATGAAAATATAAACCTACAGGCAATTTGAAGGACTGCCAATTCAGAGGTGGCATGAAACCAAAGCACCCAATGAATCCTACATGCACAGAGAGGATAAGCAAGGTAAATCAAACCGCAGAATCACCATGGTGAGGCAGGAGTGATGACTGCCATGTCATCCTTTCAGAACAGTGTACATTGTAATTAAGAGTGTGTTTGGCTTGACTGTCTGCTTAGGATAACACGTTTTATATTCTTCATTGACACAGCCTCCCATTTAAGTCCTTTTCAGGACCAACCCTGCTACTCTCCAAGATGGGATGGGACTACGTGCAATAAAGATTTGATGTACTGTTACACTTCTGGTTTCTGCCTTCAGAAAGAAAAGTGAGAGCTGGATGGACTTAATTAAGGAAAATTATTGCAGCCCTTTCAGGAAGTAATAAGGAATAATTGTAATAGAAGTCCAATCCTTCAAATCTAACAAACTTCCCAACAAACAATAGGCTGAACCTCCACGATCCTTCAAAAAGAGCTGAAGACCACCAAGAAGAGTGTCTTATAGGAGACAGAGTTCAGAAATTCTGAACCAGCAAGTTCACACTTGGGAGTGGTGTGCCTGCAATCGTGATGTTCAAGATTCAATGAGAAGAAGATATCCTCAAAGGAGGGTGAAGACAGAAATCATTCAAAGAACTGCTCAATCAGTCAAGTGCTGGGCAATCATTCTGCCTTCTCAAGGTATTTAGAAATGCCACAAACAAGCACATTAACCAAGATGTTTTTTTATTGGAAAGGCTCACCCAGACTCTGCTATACTTTGCTGTGAGGGAAAGGTTGGTTTGCTTTTTATTTGTTGTATTTTGTATTAGTTTATTGCCTTTTTATATTTTGAGTGCTGCGATTTGTTTTCTTTACCTTGTGTTTTGCTTGTGTTCTGCTTTTAACTGCATATTAAAACTTCAAAAGACACCACAGCTCTGTCTCTTGTGAGTCAGGCAGAAATTAGAACTGATCAATTAAGTACTCCAACATAAGATAGAAGAGGTCACTTAACGTTAATCATTTGTGAACTGAGGGGGTGGAGCTAGGAACTAAACCTTCTATTTAAGGGGTAAAAATAAAACATTTCAGAGCTTTATTGGAAAGGCTCACCCAGACTCTGCTACACTTTGCTGTGAGGGAAAGGTTGGTTTGCTTCATTTGTTGTATTTTGTATTGGTTTATTGCCTTTTTATATTTTGAGTGCTGTGATTTGTTTTCTTTACCTTGTGTTTTGCTTGTTTTCTGCTTTTAACTGCATATTAAAATTTCAAAAGACACCACAGCTCTGTCTCTTGTGACTCAAGCAGAAATTTTTTCCCACCCCACCCCCGACCCTGTGACTGTCGTGTCTTAAATACCACTGTCTTTCTAGCTGCCTGCCTTTTATGTTAATTTGACCATATATCTCATTTCCTCTTTGCTTTCACTGGCTTGTGTGAGTAAGCACAAAATTATCATTTTGTGAAATCACTCCCCTTCAACTATTTAAATGTATTGGCCATTCTACTGTATTCAATAGTACCGGAATACAAAAGTGATCACCCCCTTTCAATCTATCTTGCTGTTTTAAAAATAGTGACTCTCCACTAAAACTTAACTTTTTAGACAGGTAAAACTTAAGTTACCTACTTTCACATCTAACTTCTCTAGTGCACACTGCAGTGTTTAGGATAAACCATTTTTTCATCTTACCTTTAAGCATCCCTGTGACTAGCATTTGCTCTAATACCTGCTGGAAAGCACTAGGAAGCCTTAAACTGATACAAGCACTCAACTCTCCTTATTAATAAGGAGAAATTAATCATAGGCACTAAACAGCCTATAACTTCAAAGTCCCTTGCTAAGGTAAGGGAAAACAGCTCCTGTACTTTAAAAAAAAAAAAAAAAAAAAGGCACCAAACCAGGCATGTCCAAGGGTCAGCTTCCGTTGATTTCACCTGTCCACCTGGTGAATCTGGGCATACTGGGGCAATGCAGCAATTGCCTCATGTACACAGACAACCCTCTCCTCCTACCACCCAACACTACAACCTGTGAGAGATGCACTTACATAGCCAAACGGGAAGCAAAGCTCTCTCCACCCAAGATTGTGCTAGACAGTCAAGAGGAGAAGGTTAACACCCGCACTACACCTCAAGCAACACACAGCTCTTCTAAACTCACACCACCAACACCCATACATAGCAACACTAAATCACATATGTGGAGGCCCTTAACTGTCCAAGCAACAAGGACCGCCGAAGCTGAAACGCAAACAAACACCAGTCACAACCAAAGTGTAACATAGCTCACAACACCAGTGTGCCACCCAGCAACAGCCCCTAAGGCAAGACAAGCATTACCTAACACACTTTAGTCATAGGCGACTCTATAGTCAGGCACACTGATGTCCCACTCACAAGGCTGAACAAGGAGAAAATTACAGTGAAATGCCTGTCGGGTGAAAGGATCCGCCACATAACTCATGCACTCAAGTCACTCCACAGCAAGTACAAATATGACTCTGTCATTGTCCATGTTGGAGTGAATGACTTGAGACGTACCTCCCTGGACTACATGAAAAGAGACATGGAAGAGCTCTTGGATCATGTGGCCCAGGCAGGTATGACCCTAGCCCTGAGTAGCATCCTGCCTTCGCCCAGAATGATACCACAATATAAGGACAAAATGACTGACTTCAACAATTGGCAAAATCTCTGGTGTCATTCAAAGGGGATCCAGTATCTTTCTGCCTGGGATGACATGATTGACAGACCACGATGCTTTGCCAGAGATGGTCTGCACCTGTCATCCCTGGGATTCAGGTTACTGGCTAAGGCTCTTGCCACCTCTATAGTGCCTTTTTTAGGCAAAGTTCAAAGGACAAAACCACCACCGTAACAGGTACAGACATGCAAAATCTGAAGGTAATGCTACTCAATGCTAGAAGTCTAAACCTTAAAATGCACTCTCTCGAGGCACTCCTAAAAATGGAGAACATAGATATCTGTGCAGTAACTGAGACCTGGTTCAAGGCTCCAGAGAGCACCCCTGCAATATCAGGCTACAACTCTTACCACACTTTTCGGCCACCAAACCAGGATCGAAACACGACAGGTGGAGGAGTGTCCATATTCACCAAGGATATTCACACCACCAGGTTAGTTGCCCAACACAATGCGTCTGAAATTCTCCAGGTGCAACTAACACTAGGTAAGACTGCAATCCAAACTGTAGCTTGCTACAGATCCCCCACCATGCCCCAAGATTCTCACTACACCTTTCTAAACATACTGGAAAATATTAATATACAACCAAACACCCTAATACTGGGTGATTTCAACTACCCTGCCATTAACTGGGAAAACTACTCGTGTACCAACATCTTTTCCCAACAGTTCTTGGAATTCATAAATTCCAATGCCCTGGATCAACTAATCCAAAGTCCCACCAGGGGTTCCAATATCCTAGACCTGGTCATTACCAACATGGGAAATCGATGATCCACACCTATGGTTACCCACTCGTTGGTCAGGTCAGACCATAAGCTAATCACCCTTAACATCCACATCCCACCCCCCAGTAAGGAAACCTCCATAAAAAACTTCTCCAAAGCCAACTTCATGCTGCTCAAGTCAGAAGTTACAAACTTCATGACACCCATGTAGACGGGAACTGAAAGTTCGACTGCTGGGTCCTACACTAAGACACTGTACGAGCACATCCACTCATGCATGAATCGTGCCATCCCAAATAGAACCAAGACGCTCTCCTCCAAAAAAAAGGAAGCCAATCTGGTGGTCCCCTGCCATAAACAAACTTTACAACAAAAGGAAGAAACTGTTGCAGAAAAGAAGAAAATCCCAGAATGCAAAACTCCCTTACCAGCCTCAGTAAGAAGCTGAGATCCCTCATAAAATCTTCCCAAGCTAGTTACGAAAATAAAATTGCGAAAGATTCCAAAGACAACCACAAGGCATTCTATAACTATGTCAAGAATCTAAATGGCAATGCTCAGATCTGCTCTGAGCTACAACAGAATGGCATTAAATATACGGATCCCAAGGATATTGCCAATATCCTGGCAGATCGATTCAGTGCCAATTTCACCCCCTCTTACCCCCTAAATGGCCCATCTCAATACAGGAAGATTGCCAAATTCCGGTGATAACAGCCACACAGGTAAAAAACGCATTCTCCAAAGCTAAGAATACAGCATCCATGGGACCAGATGACATTCCGGGCTGTGTACTACATGAACTACAAAATGAACTGGCACCGCACCTAAATGTCATGTTTAATCGTACCCTCACCTCAGGCTATGTGCCCACTGAGTGGCGCAGAGCTACAGTTATCCCACTCCACAATGGGGGATCCACCTTGGATCCCGGGAACTACCGCCCCATCAGTCTGACGAGCCTGATCTGCAAGGTCATGGAACGTATTATCATGGAACTTATAAACAAAGACATTGGCAACCTTCAAACACTGGACCCCACCCAGTTTGGGTTTGTGAAAGGCCAATCTTGTCTCCTAAACCTGACTGACTTCTTCAAATCAGCCTCTAGAGCCGAGGACGAGGGTAAGGCAGTCCACACAGCCTATCTGGACCTTGTCAAGGCCTTTGACACCATCCCCCACTCTGGAGTCATAGATAAACTTACTAAGCTGGGCATTAATCCCTACGTCACTCGATGGCTTACTGACAGAACTCACACGGTAAAAGTAGCTGACTCCAAATCCAGCTCCAGATAAGTGGAGTACCTGAGGGTTCAGTCCTAGGACCTCTCTTGTTTGGCATCTACTTCTCTGAAGTACAGGCCAACACTAAGGGACTCTGGCTAACAAAGTTCGCAGATGACTGCAAACTGGGAGCCATTATTGAATCCCAAATGATGTGGATACTGTACAAAGGGCTTTACAAGAAACAGATGCTTGGTGCCAGAGCCATGGGCTCAAGCTCAATGCCAAGAAATGTACAGTTATCCTCTTTGGGAAAAACATGTACCGTGAATTACCACATAGGTGGCATTACACTAAACACCGAAAGTGTGATAAGAGACTTAGGGACACAGGTGGACAGTGGTCTCGCCTTCAATAACCACATTGCCACAATAGTCAGGAAATCCTTCTATGTGGCACACTTCATCACTAAGGGCTTTACATCCAAAAAAAGGAGGGCCTTGTCCCACTGTACTCATCCCTGATTAGACCCATTATAGAATACAACGCCCCATTTGGTATGTACCTCTCAAGACATCTGCAACAACTGGAACGGCCCCAGAAATACCTCACTAAAAGAATCACAGGCCTAAAGGAGATGCCCTATGCTGACTGCCTTAAAAAACTCCAGCTATACTCTGTAGCATGCATTTCTTACATCCCGTGTCTGCTTTGGAGGCCTCTGTTGTTTTGGTAGATTTTTAATCAGAGCCTCCGAGTATGTTTTTGTGTGTTTATGTGTTTGGTTTGCAGTTGTGATAGGTCTATGCGAGACTGGGTTTGTGGTGTGCGTGGTTAGCTTCTCCTCCTGACTGGTTTTGCCAATACTGAGTTGAGAGAGCTCAGCCTCCAGTTTGGCTATATAGTTGCATCTCTCACATATATTTGTAATTGTTGGGAGGAGGAGAGGGTTGTCTGTGTACATGAGGCAATTGTAACATTGCCTCAAGATTCCCAGATTCACCAGCTGAACAGGAGAGGATGCCAGCAACTGACCCTTCGACATGCTAGAATAGTGTAAAGGATTGCTGTGTAACTGAGTCAGAAAGGACCTATAGGGAAATGGGTACTCAAGGGGATTTAGGTGAATGAAGTACTTTCTTTTTGTTTAAGAGTGCTTTACCTGTATAAAAATGCTTTAGGAGCAAGTGCTGGGCTTTTCAGATAGAGAATAGACTGTTTAGATTGCAAGTACAGCAGTTCTAAAAGAAAAATTGAAGAGCAGACTTTGCGGAGCCAGAAATAGTTTAAACTTGATTAACTGGCGCTGCCCGATGCTGCTCTATGAGCAACTTCGCAAACAGTAGCGGGCTTTATAGCAGGGGGTTGAAAAGAGCTAGGAATTGACCCAAAATGGCCAATAAACTACAAGTTGCTGGGCTGGAACCACTCCTCTAGAGACAAATAGGTTGCTCAGTGCTCCCCACTCCCACTGGTGAACAAAGAAGCGTCCTCTTAGCCAAATAAGGATATGGATAGCACAGGAACTATGACAAAGCTCAGAGACCAGCAAAATCTGAAGACTGGACTATTCTAGTTCAGTAAGGCGGGAAAACAAGGATATGTTTTTGTTTTTCTTTTTTTCAGAGACAGAAGAAAAAGATAAAGTAACAAACAGTAAATGCTTTAAAACGGCTAGCGCACTTGAGTGTGTTAGCCTAACAGTTAAATTAAACAAAAACTAACTTTTAAAGTGCAAACAGTTCAGAAGCAACACAAATACAGTATAAACAATATGCAGAGCTGATTTCAAGGGGTTTTAGGCGAAATGCAGTTGAGATACAGTAGTCAAAAAGAAAGCCAGAACAAAATACTTATAAATCAAGGAAAGTCACTCTTTCACTCTCTGCTGCTTGTAGAACTCTGCAGGACACCACAAGGAGCTGTGCTGAGTCAGATATGCAAGCGCAAAAAGCACGCATGGCGGGCTTTACAGCAGGGGGTTGAAAAGAGCTAGGAATTGACCCAAAATAACCAATAAACTACAGGTTGCTGGCCTGGAACCACTCCTCTAGTGACAAATAGGTTGCTAAGTGCTCCCCACTCCCACTGGTGAACAAAGAATCTTCCTCTTTTCCAAATAAGGATATGGATAGCACAGAAACAATGACAAAGCCCAGAGATCAGCAAAATCTGAACACTGGACTATTCTAATTCAGTAAGGCGGGAAAACAAGGATATTTTTTTGTTTTTTGTTTTTTTTTTCTTTTTTCTTTTTTTCAGGGACAGAAGAAAAAGATACAGTAACAAACAGTAAATGCTTTAAAACGGCTAGCGCACTTCAGTGTGTTAGCCTAACAGTTAAATTAAACAAAAACTAACTTTTAAAGTGCAAACAGTTCAGAAGCAATACAAATACAGTATAAACAATATGCAGTGCTGATTTCAAGGGTTTTTAGGTGAAATGCAGTCGAGATACAGTAGTCAAAAAGAAAGCCAGAAAAAAATACTTATAAATCAAGGAAAGTCACTCTTTCACTCTCTGCTGCTTGTAGAACTCTGCAGGACACCACGAGGAGCTGTGCTGAGTCGTATACAAGCGCAAAAGCGGGCTTTATAGCAGGGGGTTGAAAAGAGCTAGGAATTGATCCAAAATGGCCAATAAACTACAAGTTGCTGGGCTGGAACCACTCCTCTAGGGACAAATAGGTTGCTCAGTGCTCCCTACTCCCACTGGTGAACAAAGAAGCTTCCTCTTAGCCAAATAAGGATATGGATAGCACAGGAACTATGACAAAGCTCAGAGATCAGCAAAATCTGAAGACTGGACTATTCTAGTTCAATAAGGCGGGAAAACAAGGATATTTTTTTTTTCTTTTTTTCAGAGACAGAAGAAAAAGATACAGTAACAAACAGTAAATGCTTTAAAATGGCTAGCGCACTTGAGTGTGTCAGACTAACAGTTAAATTAAACAAAAACTAACTTTTAAAATGCAAAAAGTTCAGAAGCAACACAAATACAGTATAAACAATATGCAGAGCTGATTTCAAGGGTTTTTAGGAAAAATGCAGTCGAGATACAGTAGTCAAAAAGAAAGCCAGAAAGAAATACTTATAAATCAAGGAAAGTCACTCTTTCACTCTCTGCTGCTTGTAGAACTCTGCAGGACAACACGAGGAGCTGTGCTGAGTCGTATAATGGTAGATTACCTCAAGATACACATGAAAATATAAACCTACAGGCAATTTGAAGGACTGCCAATTCAGAGGTGGCATGAAACCAAAGCACCCAATTAATCCTACATGCACAGAAAGGATAAGCAAGGTAAATCAAACCGCAGAATCACCATGGTGAGGCAGGAGTGATGACTGCCATGTCATCCTTTCAGAACAGTGTACGCTGTAATTAAGAGTGTGTTTGGCTTGACTGTCTGCTTAGGATAACACGTTTTATATTCTTCATTGACACAGCCTCCCATTTAAGTCCTTTTCAGGACCAACCCTGCTACTCTCCAAGATGGGATGGGACTACGTGCAATAAAGATTTGATGTACTGTTACACTTCTGGTTTCTGCCTTCAGAAAGAAAAGTGAGAGCTGGATGGACTCATTAAGGAAAATTATTGCAGCCCTTTCAGGAAGTAATAAGGAATAATTGTAATAAAAGTCCAATCCTTCAAATCTAACAAACTTCCCAACAAACAATAGGCTGAACCTCCACGATCCTTCAAAAAGAGCTGAAGACCACCAAGAAGAGTGTCTTATAGGAGACAGAGTTCAGAAATTCTGAACCAGCAAGTTCACACATGGGAGTGGTGTGCCTGCAATCGTGATGTTCAAGATTCAATGAGAAGAAGATATCCTCAAAGGAGGGTGAAGACAGAAATCATTCAAAGAACTGCTCAATCAGTCAAGTGCTGGGCAATCATTCTGCCTTCTCAAGGTATCTAGACATGCCACAAACAAGCACATTAACCAAGATGTTTTTTATTGGAAAGGCTCACCCAGACTCTGCTATACTTTGCTGTGAGGGAAAGGTTGGTTTGCTTTTTATTTGTTGCATTTTGTATTGGTTTATTGCCTTTTTATATTTTGAGTACTGTGATTTGTTGTCTTTACCTTGTATTTTGCTTGTGTTCTGCTTTAACTGCATATTAAAACCTCAGAAGACACCGCAGCTCTTTTTCTGTGAGTCAGGCAGAAATTAGAACTGATCAATTAAGGCCTCATACATAAGATAGAGGAGGTCACTTAACGTTAATCATTTGTGAACTGAGGGGGTGGAGCTATGAACTAAACCTTCTATTTACAGGGTAAAATAAAACATTTCAGAGCTTTATTGGAAAGGCTCACCCAGACTCTGCTACACTTTGCTGTGAGGGAAAGGTTGGTTTGCTTTTTATTTGTTGTATTTTGTATTAGTTTATTGCCTTTTTATATTTTGAGTGCTGTGATTTGTTTTCTTTACCTTGTGTTTTGCTTGTGTTCTGCTTTTAACTGCATATTAAAATTTCAAAAGACACCACAGCTCTGTCTCTTGTGACTCATGCAGAAATTCTTTCCCACCCCACCCCCGACCCTGTGACTGTCGTGTCTTAAATACCACTGTCTTTCTAGCTGCCTGCCTTTTATGTTAATTTGACCATATATCTCATTTCCTCTTTGCTTTCACTGGCTTGTGTGAGTAAGCACAAAATTATCATTTTGTGAAATCACTCCCCTTCAACTATTTAAATGTATTGGCCATTCTACTGTATTCAATAGTACCGGAATACAAAAGTGATCACACCTTTCAATCTATCTTGCTGTTTTAAAAATAGTGACTCTCCACTAAAACTTAACTTTTTAGACAGGTAAAACTTAAGATACCTACTTTCACATCTAACTTCTCTAGTGCACACTGCAGTGTTTAGGATAAACCATTTTTTTTCATCTTACCTTTAAGCATCCCTGTGACTAGCATTTGCTCTAATACCTGCTGGAAAGCACTAGGAAGCCTTAAACTGATACAAGCACTCAACTCTCCTTATTAATAAGGAGAAATTAATCATAGGCACTAAACAGCCTATAACTTCAAAGTCCCTTGCTAAGGTAAGGGAAAACAGCTCCTGTACTTTATATAAAAAAAAAAAAAGCACCAAACCAGGCATGTCCAAGGCTCAGCTTCCGCTGATTTCACCTGTTCACCTGGTGAATCTGGGCATACTGGGGCAATGCAGCAACTGCCTCATGCACACAGACAACCCTCTCCTCCTACCACCCAACACTACAACCTGTGAGAGATGCACTTACATAGCCAAACTGGAAGCAAAGCTCTCTCCACCCAAGATTGTGCTAGACAGTCAAGAGGAGAAGGTTAACACCCGTACTACACCTCAAGCAACACACAGCCCTTCTAAACTCACACCACCAACATCCATACATAGCAACACTAAATCACATATGCGGAGGCCCTTAACTGAAACCTGCCCAAGCAACAAGGACCTCCGAAGCTGAAACGCAAACAAACACCAATCACAACCAAAGTGTAACATAGCTCACAAGTGTGCCACCCAGCAACAGCCCCTAAGGCAAGAAAACGTACCTAACACTTTAGTCATAGGTGACTCTATAATCAGGCACACTGATGTCCCACTCACAAGGCTGAACAATGAGAAAATTACAGTGAGATGCCTGTCGGGTGAAAGGATCCGCCACATAACTCATGCACTCATGTCACTCCACAACAAGTACAAATATGACTCTGTCATTGTCCATGTTGGAGTGAATGACTTGAGACGTACCTCCCTGGACTACATGAAAAGAGACATGGAAGAGCTCTTGGATCTTGTGGCCCAGGCAGGTATGACCCTAGCCCTGAGCAGCATCCTGCCTTCGCCCAGAATGATACCACAATATAAGGACAAAATGACTGACTTCAACAATTGGCAAAGCTTCTGGTGTCATTCAAAGGGGATCCAGTATCTTTCTGCCTGGGATGACATGATTGACAGACCACGATGCTTTGCTAGAGATGGTCTGCTGTCACCCCTGGGATTCAGGTTACTGGCTAAGGCTCTTGCCACCCCTATAGTGCCTTTTTTAGGCAAAGTTCAAAGGACAAAACCACCACCGTAACAGGTACAGGCATGCAAAATCTGAAGGTAATGCTACTCAATGCTAGAAGTCTAAACCTTAAAATGCACTCTCTCGAGGCACTCCTAAAAATGGAGAACATCGATATCTGTGCAGTAACTGAGACCTGTTTCAAGGTTCCAGAGAGCACCCCTGCAATATCAGGCTACAACTCTTACCACACTTTTCGGCCACCAAACCACGATCGAAACACAACAGGTGGAGGAGTGTCCATATTCACCAAGGATATTCACACCACCAGGTTAGTTGCCCAACACAATGCGTCTGAAATTCTCCAGGTGCAACTAACTCTAGGTAAGACTGTAATCCAAATTGTAGCTTGCTACAGATCTCCCACCACGCCCCAAGATTCTCACTACATCTTTGTAAACATACTGGAAAATATTAATATACAACCAAACACCCTAATACTGGGTGATTTCAACTACCCTGCCATTAACTGGGAAAACTACTCGTGTACCAACACCTTTGCCCAACAGTTCTTGGAATTCATAAATTGCAATGCCCTGGATCAACTAATCCAAAGTCCCACCAGGGGTTCCAATATCCTAGACCTGGTCATTACCAACATGGGAAATCAATGCTCCACACCTATGGTCACCCACTCGTTGGTCAGGACAGACCATAAGCTAATCACCCTTAACATCCACATCCAACCCCCATCCCCCAGTAAGGAAATCTCCATAAAAAACTTCTCCAAAGCCAACTTCATGCTGCTCAAGTCAGAAGTTACAAACTTCATGACACCCATGCAGACGGGAACTGAAAGTTCGACTGCTGGGTCCTACACTAACACACTGTACGAGCACATCCACTCATGCATGAATCGTGCCATCCCAAATAGAACCAAGACGCTCTCCTCCAAAAAAAGGAAGCCAATCTGGTGGTCCCCTGCCATAAACAAACTTTACAACAAAAGGAAGAAACTGTTGCAGAAAAGAAGAAAATCCCAGAATGCAAAAAACTCCCTTACCAGCCTCAGTAAGAAGCTGAGATCCCTCATAAAATCTTCCCAAGCTAGTTACGAAAATAAAATTGCGAAAGATTCCAAAGACAACCACAAGGCATTCTATAACTATGTCAAGAATCTAAATGGCAATGCTCAGATCTGCTCTGAGCTACAACAGAATGGCATTAAATATACTGATCCCAAGGATATTGCCAATATCCTGGCAGATCGATTCAGTGCCAATTTCACCCCCCTCACCCCTTAAATGGCCCATCTCAATACAGGAAGATTGCCAAATTCCGGTGATAACAGCCACACAGGTAAAAAACGCATTCTCCAAAGCTAAGAATACAGCATCCATGGGACCAGATGACATTCCGGGCTGTGTACTACATGAACTACAAAATGAACTGGCACCGCACCAAAATGTCATGTTTAATCATACCCTCACCTCAGGCTATGTGCCCACTGAGTGGCGCACAGCTACAGTTATCCCACTCCACAATGGGGGATCCACCTTGGATCCCGGGAACTACCGCCCCATCAGTCTGACGAGCCTGATCTGCAAGGTCATGGAATGTATTATCATGGAACTTATAAACAAAGACATTGGCAACCTTCAAACACTGGACCCCATCCAGTTTGGGTTTGTGAAGGGCCGATCTTGTCTCCTAAACCTGACTGACTTCTAATCAGCCTCTAGAGCCAAAGACGAGGGTAAGGCAGTCCACACAGCCTATCTGGACCTCGCCAAGGCCTTTGACACCATACCCCACTCTGGAATCATAGATAAACTTACTAAGCTGGGCATTAATCCCTACGTCACTCGATGGCTTACTGACAGAACCCACACGGTAAAAGTAGCTGACTCCAAATCCAGCTCCAGACAAGTGGAGTACCTGAGGGTTCAGTCCTAGGACCTCTCTTGTTTGGCATCTACTTCTCTGAAGTACAGGCCAACACTAAGGGACTCTGGCTAACAAAGTTTGCAGATGACTGCAAACTGGGAGCCATTACTGAATCCCCAAATGATGTGGATACTGTACAAAAGGGCTTTACAGAAACAGATGCTTGGTGCCAGAGCCATGGGCTCAAGCTCAATGCCAAGAAATGTACAGTTATCCTCTTTGGGAAAAAACATGTACCCGTAAATTACCACATAGGTGGCAGTACACTAAACACCGAAAGTGTGATAAGAGACTTAGGGACACAGGTGGACAGTGGTCTCGCCTTCAATAACCACATTGCCACAATAGTCAGGAAATCCTTCTATGTGGCACACCTCATCACTAAGGGCTTTACATCTAAAAAAAGGAGGGCCTTGTCCCACTGTACTCATCCCTCATTAGACCCATTATAGAATACAACGCCCCATTTGGTATGTACCTCTCAAGACATCTGCAACAACTGGAACGGCCCCAGAAATACCTCACTAAAAGAATCACAGGCCTAAAGCAGATGCCCTATGCTGACTGCCTTAAAAAACTCCAGCTATACTCTGTCGCATATCGTCTACTCCAAGGCAATCTCTGCTTAACATACAAGGCCATGTCAAAACCAGAGCTGTTGGGACATGCTACACTTAAAGAAATCCCAATCCCTCAGAGCCACATGCTCCAGGGATCTAAACCATGTCATCACAATAAACAAAACATGCTGGAGGGATAGGTTCCTGACCCAGAGACTCCCCAGACTCTGGAATACTCTGCCCATACATGTCAGAGTGCCTCTTTGGCCCTCTTCAAAAGGAACCTTGATGACTGGATCGGAGAAAGGAAATTCACCCCGGGGATCATGTCAGTCGTCCTGCTAGACAGGGGTTCAGGAAAGTAAATAGTGTGGGAAGAAATTGCCAGGGAATTGTTATGGCTAGACTTGTATAGGCCCTAGGGTCGATAGCCTAGTACCAACCTATGAACCACATCACACAGGTGTTTGAGATCACCTGGAAACTGACCAAATGAGGTAAGCACAGGATACAACTCCACCAAAACACAGGACCTTCTGTATGTACAGAAGATGTACAGATGACCCTCAGAATTACTCTTAGTTCATGGTAACATTTTCAGGCAGATGATAGGAAAGTGACTTTCCATGGTCAGTACAAGAATGATATACTGTTGAGTCAGCTTAGTCTAGAACAAGACAGAGATGATCACTGACTTAATACGGACTACTGCTTAAAAAGGAAAGCTGGACAGATGGGAATGCTGACCCTTCACTAGTTATATATGTACCCCCTGGGTTTTTTGCTATTCATCACTACTGGCAGGAAAGAACTTGGGAGGGGTTATAACATCCTACTGCTTAGTCTTGCAAATGACCCAGGCTTCTGATGGAATAGCCAACTCCATGTATGCCACGGGCAAAGGAGCAAACTGTAGATAACATGACTTTTACTAGCTACATGGCTGTGTAAGGACATTCCTAAAGGAGCTCATAGACTTCCCTGTCACCTAGGAGTTGATTAACTCAAACTTGCTTGTTTTGAGTGACATTAACATTCAATTTGGTAAGGAGATGAGGACATGGTAATTCATAAAAAACAATCAATTTATATTATGAAAGGATTCAAATTTGTTCTGGTAATTACCTCCAGCCAACATGGGTGTATATTGACGTGGTTTCCAACACAGTGTATCTACCATACACTGATTTTTGAACCAATCTCAAGTCACTAAAGAATTACTTTTACATTTGCTGATTGAAAAGGAATATGATCTAGACATTAGTTGGAGAGCAGACACATAGAACTTCTTATTTAGCTGAATTATTATTTAGCTGAAGTATTGAACGACTCTGCTGTTGTCTGACTGCATTTAATTTTGGTTTGGATAATTCCACTATTTGTTTTTTTAATTTTTGTTCTTTTATTACTTACAGTCTGTTTTACTGTAATTTTTTTTTTTTTTTACATCAAAGTTTTTTTTTCTTCTTGGAGTTTTAAAAGTCAGTTAGAAAAGAATTTCTTTTCCATTCACTGATTGAAAAGGAATCCAATCTAGCTAATTAATGGGAGGAGCCAAGAAATAGGATTTGTTATTTTGCTGCAGATATTTAGCTGAAATGCTGTGTGACTACTGCTGTTGTCTGACTACATTTGATTTTTCCCACCCACCTGCCCTGTCTCTACTGTGCTTTTAAAATTGGTGGTTTTTGAGCTACCTGTCCCTATTATAAATTTGACTTTGGACACATCTCTGAATTCATCTCATCTACTTATTTGAATGTTCACTGAGAGATCAACTGGGAAGGCCCTCCCCTTAGACTCTTAAAGCTTAAGTTATCATCTGTTTCATACCATCCACTCACTCAGTGCACACAGCACATTTCAGAGTATTAATCCTTTTCTTCCACCGTGAAGAATTCTGTGAATTCTATGCACATCTTTCTGTTTATCTTGCTGTTAGTTGCATTTACACGCAAGCACACCACAGTATATTAACCCTTAGTATGAACAGCTACTTTTAAATACTGGATTGTACTAAGTACAATAAATACACAGAGGCAAACTGCTTCAGTAAACTGCTTTAGTTAGTACAACATTTCTGTTACATTTGACTTTTGGTTTTACAAACCATACAAAATACATATGCTGTCAGCTCTCTATAGCAAATTCTCAAAGTCTATGCATAGTTACATTTATACCAGAAGGTCTGGTATTTTTCTGAAAGTCTGATGTAATACAGTTCTTTCTTTGTATAACAGTTTTCCTTTGTTCCCTTGTCCTTGGTTCTTTGTAGTTTGATGATCCATGGAAACTCAGTCTTGCATTATCTGAAACATGGTGTTCCAGCACCATCTGAAACTTGAAGTTACATTCCTTTACTTTGCTGATGTTTCAGCTTTACTTCATGGATATCCTTGCAGCTGCCATCTACGTAGTTATTTTTAACATGCTCCTTCACATGGATGACAAAAATCTATTTAAGCTATTATATGTTTGCCAGCACATATACTACTTTATATTTTTCAGCATTTTACATTATTTTAGATTAACCCTTTACATTTCATGCAGCTTTTTATTCAAGCTAATAATCATGCTAGCAACAGTTTGAAAAGATAGTGAATAAAACAGAATAACACTAATCTTTCACACCGTACTCGTAACATTTGTAACATATGGGACTAGGCTATCCATCATTCGAAATCCTAAAAATTGCTTCTTAGGGGACAGCTTGGGATTAATGCTACTGCTTTGCTCCTGGTGAGAGAAGGAGCAGAGGGGCACTGTTTTCTGCTGGTCACTGATAGGGCAGTAGGTATGGGACTTAAATGAGTGTTCTGGTTACAGTTTTGATGAGACCCTCTTCAGTTGCAGCTTGGCTTTCTGTTGCATCCAACTGCTTTAGGTTCTATCCAGGTATCTAGGATGAGAAAACAAAAGCAAGTGGACTGAACCCGTAAACATCTGGGTTAATAATACTACTAAGGAAGTAGATTGGGATTAGTGCTACTCTTTTGCTTCTGGTGAGAGAATGATAAAAGTGCACTTTAAACTATTTTAGAGTGCTGCTGTTTTTGCCACTGCATGTAAACTGTTGAATTCTGCACCCCTAATTATTTTAAGTGTTTGCTGCATGAGTTACCGTATAAGTTGATTATCTTTTATTATCAATAATTAATAAAGATAAGCGCTTTTTACTGTGTGCTTCATCAGATCTTACATTCATTCTAAGATTCCACATCTTATCAAGTAAGTTAATTAGTATGATTATTTAAAGAAGCAGGCAAACATCAAAGACCTAGCTTAATATAATGATTTTATCTTTATTAGATTTGTATATTAAGCTAGGTCTTTGATAATGAATGTAAGATCTGATGAAGCTACACAGCTTATCTTATTAATTATTGATAATAAAGTACTTTGAACTTTAAGTGTTACACTTGTTTTATTTACTACAACTTTGATTTATACTGCTTGCACGAGTGTTTACCAGCATAGCAGCAGCCTCTATTATTTGTTTTACAGATTATCTACCACAATTTCAGCTTGGATTATTGTTTAAGATGATTATCTGGTGTACTTCCTAGCTCTTTTAGTGATTAAAGTTAGAAGGAGTAGGCCTGCACTACAGTAGCAGTGGAAAGTAGCCTGGTTTCATTCTGTGCTGAAAAATCACACAGGAAACCTTTGTGTGTGTATACTGTGATTAGCCAGAGGACTATTTTGTTTGTTTTTCTAGTTTTCTAACCTGCTGTGGTGGTGCAGTGGCTGGCGTTGTTACCTCACAGCAAGAGGTTCTCCGGTTCTATTCTCTGCTGGGGTGATTCTGTGAGGAGTTTGCATGTCCTCCCTGTGGTCACGTGGGTTTCTTCTGGGTGCTCTGGTTTCCTCCCACATTCTAAATACATGCAGTAGGTGGATCAGACATTCTAAATTAGCCATAGGTGTGAATGTGAGTGGGAGTGAGTGGTATAGATAAAGTACCGCAGCAAGGCTAGCCACCTGGTGGTGTAAACCTTGGCTTGAGATGACTGTCACTGTTGAAGTGACACCCGACCCCATGTGCAAAATGAGAAAAAGGGATTGAGGATGAATGAATGGACAAAGGCATTACATTTTGTGTGAGGTTTGGCATTGTGCAGTAATGCATATTATACAATGCCTACCCTAAAAACGTGCACGCTGATTGGCCAGCCCAACCAGCGTGCTCAATATACTAACGGAAAAGGTCCGGTCACCCGGACTTTTTCCGTTAATAGTCGCTAATCTCGCTATGTTAAAAGAGTTTAACATAGCGACACAGATTAAAAAGCAACGGAGATCTCCGTTGCTTTTTTCTCGCTATGTTAAACTCCTTTAACATAGCGCGGAGATCTTCTCCGTTGCTTTTATGTTAAATGAGTTTAACATATGCGAAATAAGCAACGGAGATCTCTGTTGCTTATTTTTATGTTAAACCCATTTAACATAGCGAGACAAGCAACGGAGAACTGGATATCCGTTGCCCAGCTCTGATGTACTGCGAGGCATGCGCAGTACATCAGAACTGAACACCAGACAGGTGCGGAAGGGCAGCAAGAGGCGTTATACAATGCCATTATTTAAGAAAAGTAATTATTTTTTCTTAAATAATGGCATTATAACAATAACCACTTCTGGGTGTGGGTAATGCTGGATTTACCACGGTTGTCTTTGTTTGGCCTCCCTCGGGCCGACCAAACCACGCCAACCGTGGGTAAATCTTATTGCTATATTAATGCCCTGTATTAACATAGGCACTTAGAAAAAAGAAGTTATGTCTTATTATAACATTCCATGTATGTTATTGATCCTCATTTATTCATTACTGATGGGTTATCGGTTCCATCCTCGGAACTAAGTCGGCGCCGTACCAAGCCTGCGTCAGCCAAAAACTCTCAAACTAAGATTACCCATAGTGCCTCTTTCCCCAATACCTCAGATCGAGTTTGCCCAAAGGATGTAAAGCGGAGGCTTTGTCTGCTCAGAATACCCTAAACCAGGATAATGGACCACATCCACACCTCCAGGAGCCTACTGGAGGGGGACAGTGGGAGGGAAGTAATGAATGAATGAAGATCAACAACATAGATGGAAATTTATGGCAAGACAACTTCTTTATCTAATGTTGTTAATCTTCATTCATTCATTACTGATGGGACAGAGTCCCCAGCTACTTTGTATCCTGGGATGCCCTAAGGTAGAATATTCAGGTCTATATTATAACAACGAATGATCAAATGATCGAACGTTGTTATATCAAACTCTAAAGTTCGAATTCACAAGACATCGAACAACCAGAGCAGCGATTTTTTTCCCAGGGAAAAAAATCACTGCTCCCAAAAAAAAGACATTAAAACATTACATAAAGTGGGGGGGTGACCCCCTACTTAAATATATCAACTCCGAGATCGCACTACAGTGCCGAAAATGGCAAAGCTTAAATGCTGCTTCATTTTGCCTTTTCGACATTTCAAGTTCGACCAAGACGCATTCGACAAAATGTGTCTTCGGTTATCTGACAGGAACTCGAATATTCCTGAGCACCACTGAGCCAAAGGAAGCTCTCTCTCTGGAGACCAAGTCCAATTTGTAATGAGTGATAAAGGTATGTGGAGTGGCCCAAGTTGCCGCTGCACAAATGTTGTCCATGGAAGCTCTGGAGAGAAAAGCTACAAAAGTTGCCATAGAATTGGTTGAATGGGCTTTGATCTTATCTGGTAAGGGAAGTTTGTTATGATAATAGACAAAACATATAGAATCCTTTAGCCATTTTGATAAGGTAACTTTAGAAACTGGCTTTCCTAGTTTTGGTCCACCATAGGATATGAAAAGTTGGTCGGTCTTCCTGAAAGATTTTGTCTTGTCCAGGTAAAAACATAATTGTCTGTGTACATCCATCCAGTAGATGAAGGCAGTATTCCCCTTTATTTGAGAAATTGGGGAAGAAAACTGGCAAGTCAATTGTCTGATTCATGGTATATTCTGAAACTACTTTGGGCAGAAAGGAAGGATTGGTCCGAAGTGATACTCTATCTTTGTGAAAAATCATGTAAGGCCTTTTGATGCATAATGCTTGGAGTTCAGATATTATCCTTGCTGATGTAATGGCTACTAAGAGAGTTTTCCAGGATATGAATTTAATATCACAAAAAGCAGCAAGTTCAAAAGGTGGTCTAGTCAGAGCCTGTAATACTAGTGTGAGATTCCAAGGTTCAGTAGGGTCTGTAATGGGTGGTCTAATGTGAGAAACCCCTTTCAGAAAGGTTTTACAGAGGAGATGAGAAATCAATGATGACTCCCCAAAGCCATCATGGAAATTTGAAATAGCAGCTAAGTGAACTCGAATCGTAGAGGCTGCCACTCCTGATTGCAGAAGGTATGACAGAAGAGTACATCTGGGACAGAGGCTGAACAAGGATCTACAGAGTTGTCGCCAGCCCAGAAACAGAATCTTTTCCACTTTTCATGATACAGTTTCCTGGTGGACAGTTTGTGTGAAGACAGAACAATGTCACGTACAGGACAGGAGAAATTCATCTGCCTGGCAATTATTGGAAGTGGAGACACCAAGCTGTGAGCTTGAGGCTGTGAATGTTTGGGTGAAGTAACCCTTGGGAGTGTGATAGCAATTCCGGAGTTGGATCCAGAATCCATGGCTTGCGAACTAGATGAGGCCAAAGGAAGGGAAACCAAACTTGACGGGGCCAGAATGGAGCAATGAGGATCACTCTGCTTCTCAATCAAAGGACTTTCTTTAAGAAGTGAGATATCAGCGGAATGGGAGGAAAGGCATAAAGCAGTTCCGTGGGCCAATCGTGTGTGACAGCGTCCCTCAGAGGTTCCTCCTGCTGGGGGATTAGGGTGAAGTAGCTGCTGCATTTGTGACTTATGGGTGAGGTGAACAAGTCACAGCAAGGCTGGCCCCAACAATCAAATATCTTCTACGTCACTGAAGGATTCAGAGACCACTCATGAGGACGGAGAATACACCTGCTCAGTTTGTCTGCAAACACGTTGGAATCCCCAGGAATGTGCGTTGCTATCAGAAAGAGGTTGGAGGCTATCGCCCATTGCCAAATTCTCATGGCTTCCCGACACAGTGGATAGGATTTGGTTTCCCCCTTGTTTATTTACTAGACTACTGATATGTTGTTGGTCTGAATCGCAATAGTCCCTGACAGAAGGGCCGGATGGAACGCTTGCAATGCTAAGAGTACCGTCCTCAGTTCCAGGACACTGATATGCAGATTGGCCTCTACAGGTGACCAAGTGCCTTGGACTGTCTGTTCCTGAAAATGGCCCCCCCACCCAGTCAAAGAGGCATCTGTGGTCACTGTGGCCTTGGGCTGTGGGGTCAAGAAAGGACGACTCCATAGGGTCATGTCTGGCTGCGTCCACCAAAGTAAGTCCATCCTGCACCAATCTGTTATGCGGATCTGGAAAGATAATAGATGGGTTAGCATTGGCAATTGAGCTAAGACAAGCCACTGATGTATCCTCATGTATAGTCTTGCCAGTGGGACAATTGTTATCGTTGAGGCCACAGACCCCAAGGGCTGAAGGGCTGCCCATGCAGGCAGCTTGTCTCAGGAAAGTATCGCTTGGACCTGAAGAAACATTCTTTCTAACCTGTGAAGGGGGAGTGATACTCTGCATGACAATGTATTTAGTGTTGCCCCTATGAACTCCAGGGAATGGGCAGGAGCTAGCTGAGACTTTTCTTTGTTTATGGAAATTCCCAGGTTCTTTGCTTGAAGTAGGGTGTATTGTCATGCTGCTAATAGAAGACACTTTGGGGGGAGGTGAGGAGCCAATCGTCCAGCTATGGAAACACCCAAAATCCTTGTAGTCTTAAGTGAGCTGCTACCACTGCCATGCATTTGGTGAACACTCTGGGGGCTGTAGAGAGGCCAAAGGGCAGTGCTCAAAACTGGTAATGATTGGCTCCCAGCCGAAAGCAGAGAAATCTTCTGGATCGCCTGTCCATTTTTATGTGGTAATATGCGTCCTAAAGATCTATAGAGCACATCCAATCATCTTAATCCGAAAATGGAAGAATAGCCTGAACTGTAACCATCCGGAATTTTGTCTGCTTGACAAATTTGTTGAGAATGCTGAGGTTCAAAATGGGTCTCCAGTCCCCCGTTTTCTCTGGCACCAAAAAGAGTCTTGAGTAGAATCCGGATCCTATCTGGCCTAGTAGGAGTGCTTGGATGATTCTTTTCTTTATCAGCTTTAGGATCTCTTGAGCTGTGAATTCCCTTTGACTGTCTGGAACATCAGGAATATGTTTTGGGGTTGTCAGGTGGAGATTGACGGGGATGTGATAACCTCTGGTAAATATTCTGCTGCACCCAAGAGTCGGTGGTGATTTGTTGCCAGGCATGTTGGTGCAGAGAGAAACGACCCCTGACTGCTTCCAGAGGAAATCAATCGGGCCACTCCTCAGGAGTGCTGGTAGGGCTGGCCTGAGAAGGAATCTCTGGCTCCCTGATTGCGTGGACCCCCTCTGCCCCAAAAGGGACGTCTTCCTGAAGAGTTACCCCCTCTGCCGTGGGGGGGGGGGGGTCGACTCTCCACATGTGTCACAGAATGGACTCGGAATTTTTGTGCCAGAATTTCCCACTTCTCTGATTCCTAGAAAAGTATCGTTGAGGATTGGAAAAATGGACACCCATGGCAGACAGGCTCCTTGCTCACACTTGGTCAGCGTGTCTTTCACTTTTGGTCCGAAAAGAGAGGAAGGGTCGACTGCTGCATTGAGAAAGGAGGACTTGAAAGGGTCTGCAAAAATCACAGAGGCGCATCCAGGCATGCCGTCTCATAACAATGCCTGCACCCACCAATCTAGCCACCACTTCGGTTGTGTGTGAGATCAACCTCATGGATGAGATGGAAACAGCTTCTAGAGTTGCAAGCTGTGAGGCCACTTTATCACGGACCTTGGCAGGGACTGCTCCTGCTAGCATTCCAGAAATTTCAGTTGTCAAGTCCCTCTGGAGTCTAGTAAAATGTGTCAAATCATTCAAAGACCGAATGGCAAAGGTCGAAGAAGTGAATGTCCGCTTTCCCAGTCTGTTCAATGCCCAGGACTCCTTGCTGGGTGGATGAACAGTATGGCTGTCCTAGGCGAGCTCTTTCCTTGTTGCTGCCACCACCACCATATCGTCTACAGCAAAACCCTTTAAACAATGTGGATTACTCTCAAGGGGGGGCTAGTATTTTGTCCAGTCTCCGGGGATAGGTGCAAAGGAGTCAGGCTTCCTCCATGCATGCTGAACGATGAGCTGGACAAGTTTGTCAGCAGGTGGAGTCATCCAGGAAGTAGAGGGCTGGGCACAGAAAGCCTGCAAGAACACGGACTCTTCTGAGGATGGGTCAGTGGTCTTACAATCTCCTCACTGTTTCAATATTTCCAGGATGTCTCCAAAGCAGACATCTTCAGGAGAAGATTGTGAAGACCCTTTCCCTTCATCATAGTCTGCGTCTTCCATGAGAAACTCTTCAGGAGAGTCCATGTGCTTCCTTTTGCATGCTCTTTTCCGCGGGACTTCTTCGACGAGGGCTTCCGAAGAGGGGTTGCCCTGCATGAGGGTTTCTTCTGGCTTTCGTAACCAGTGTCCAGGAGTGGCAGATTGTGTCAACTGAGGTCTGGGGGAGTATAAACATGTTGTACCAATGTTGGAACAGCCAGCTGTGAGGCTGCAGAGGCCAATGCCCTTTCCATCACCTGGAAAGCAGGTCCACCTGAAGAGGAATGGGAGCCTGGAACAGAGAATGACAACCTCGGACCCAGGTCACATCCCACTCGATAAACCTGCTGCCAGGAGAGGAACCTCAGGGTAATTCGGTGCTGTCACAGTCATCGGGACCATAGAAAAAATTGGCGCCGGGCTAGAGCCCTCAATGCCGGCAGCCCAGTCATGACCCCGAGGATGGCTCAGCTCCAAAGGTGCTCAAGTCTAAAGGGTGAGCTCTGGTGCCACAGACAAGGGTGTTGGTGGAATTGAAGCAGCTGGAACCGGGAAAGACATCAGAACCGGGAACTTCGGAACTGTGGAGGCCGAAGGAGGAGTGTATGATGGAGTCTATGGAGAGAACTCCACTGTTCCAGGTGGGATAGAGGGTTTAGGAAGTGAAGGTAAACTCCTAGCCACCAATAGTTGATCCACAAGTCTGACTACGTTTAACTCCAATAGGCTCCAGGAGGATCTAGTGGATAACCCCGACGGGGAATCTGGACATTCCTGGAAAGGACTGTATTGCTGTCCTGAAAAGGGGTCTGTCGATAGGGAGTACCTGGTCTGAGGCATGGGGTCTCCCTTCAACACCATGGTCAATAGACCTGGAGAAAATGCAGTGGGGGGAGTGACCGGAGTGGGAAAAACTATTGTCTGTGATGAAGGGAGTGTGTCAGACAGTGCAGTAGTGGTTGGTACCATAGGCAACGGTGCAGAAGAGTATGGTACTGTTTGGGTCAGGTCTGATTTTTGTTCTGTGGTCGGCACTGAAAAATGAGTTGGTGCCGAGAGAGAGTCATTTCTGGAGATAAATCTGGTTTCTGTTCCGCAGTCGGTGCCAAAGAAAGAGTTTTGAGCCCTGGTGCCGAGGGAACGACAACCACTTTAGGAAGTTTAGGTCTAGGCTCTGAACTTTTAGATTCAGGATCTCTGAGGGAAGAGGGAACAGAATGGCTCCTCTTCTTGGAATTCTTTTTGGGAGGGGGTGAACCCTCTGACGCATAAAGAGCTTCTGAAAAAGGGAGATTTAAGCAATCCTTTCAAAATTAGCTTATGTCTCTCATTCAGGGTGTGGGTACTGAAGTCCGCACAAATCTTACAAGGAGGCTGAATCGACAGGTGGGGCACTCCCAAACCGTATACACAAAAGCCATGCAAATCCGAATTAGGCATTTTACGGCCACACTGGTCACAGGCCTTAAACCCTGAAGTGTCTTTTTTATCAGACATAATGCCTGACAACAAGATAACCAAACTCTATCACAACAAGTAAAGATAGTCACACAAACAGCAACAACGTTCTTGCACCACCAACAACAAAAAACAAAGATTAACAAGAAAGGAAAAAGGGAGGGTACCAACAATGGTATCCCTAAGAATTACCACAGAGGATAAAGGGAGGGAAGTACCAATGATGGTAAGGGAAAAATACTGAAAACAGTAAAGGGAAGAAATGGGAGGTGCGAGAGATATCTATAAGTGTCAAAAGAGTTTATAAACCAAAACGATAAGAATAAGCCAAGAAAAGACAAGGTTTTGATCAAAAAGGAACACTTAGTTAAGAGCGAATGGCTTGACACATCCTCACAAGTGCGCGGCAAACGAGATCTGGGGTATTGGAGAGTGAAGCGCTATGGGTAATCTTAGCTTGAGAGTTTTTGGCTGACTCAAGCTTGGTACGGCGCCGACTTGGTTCTGAGGACTGAACCGATTACCATCAGTAATGAATGAATGAAGATTAACAATATTAGATTGACATTTTCTACATTCCTCAGTACTTTTCTGTGCAAACAGCAACAGGTTTGCAGGTTGAGTAGCACCACCCTACGAGTTTAGTCTTAGATAATGCTGATTCTAGTCTATAATACAAATTCCAAGCTAACCAGCTATGGATATACACTCTCCTACTATCTCTGCAACCAGTTTGTTGGATATGGGCACTGTGAGGCAATGTAGCAATTGTCTCGTATTTACTTTCAACCACCTCAATTCTTAAACCGATACAGTATGTGACAGATACCATTATACAAGTTAACTGGAGGTAAGGCCCTCATATACAAGCACTTAAAATACCAAACAGGTTGTCAATCACACATGCTATAGCCATCATACATAGTAGGTACCAGAAACACTGACCCAGCTATGCTGAAGCTCTTAAATGTAATCTTCTTAAATCCCAAAAGTGTCCCACACATTGCACTTACAATAAGTATCCTTAGCAACTTCAAAAACACTACCATAACAACATCCACCATGGACACATACAGCCGCATTTCACAGTTTTTTAACATTTAAGCCCATAAGGCAAACCACCACACAATCCAAGATTTTGTTCACTGGAGACTCCATAGATATTTAACTCTCACGGCTGAGTAAGGACAGTCATGGTCAGTTGCCTATCAGAGGTCAGGATCTACCAGAATATGCATTCAGGTTGTCCACCCGATCACTTATGCACTCGTGTTAATGAACCACAAGTACCAGTATGATTCAGTCATATATGTGGGTGTAAATGACCAGACACATACCTCCTTGGGCTATATGAAGAGAGACATGATGGAACTCTCGGACTGCTTGTCCAAGGCTGGTAAGAGCCTAGCATTGAACAGCATTCTACCTTCTCCAAGATAATGCTACAATATGAACAGAAATAACTGACTTTAATCATTGGCTTAGTTTTTGGTGCAATTCGAAGGGGGTACAACATTTATCAGCCTGGGGGGATATGGTTGACAGTCCACACTCTGCCAGGGATGGTTTGCACCTGTCCCCCTTTACGCTTTCAAATATTGGCTAAAACCTTAACCACTCTCATAGTGCCTTTTTTAGGAACTGCCAACTTGACAAACCTTCCAATATTGCAAAATTAATCCAATAAAACCTAGAGGTGTTACTGCTCAATGCCAGGAGTCTAAACAAAAAACTCCACTCCCTGCAGGATGTAGATATCTGTGCAGTTGCCGAGACATTGCTTAAAACCAAGGAAAGCACCCTGGCAGCGCAGGGCTATAATGTTTTCCACACATGTAGATCAGCTGCACACAAAAGGGACTGCCACATTGATAAGACACCCCTAAGAGCAGACCCAGTGATTAGACATTTGGGAACAAGTTGCTGTTGTTGTGTCTTTCGGCTTTTCCTGGTTAGGGGTCGCCACAGCGGAACTCCGGTCCGCTAATGATTGGCAGTAGATTTTTACATGCTGAATTGCCAGCTCTGATGCACAACCTTCAACGAAGGTACGCCCATTCACGCATGTCTCCACACAGAAGACGCTTTAGCTGAGAATCGAACAGGACAACGTCTTACTGTGAGGCGACAACACTACCGCAGCACCACCACTGCAGTACGCATTTGGGAACACAAGTAAATGTGTCTATTATAGTAAGGAAATCATTCTATGTTGTGCAACCTATAAGAAAGGGTATTGCATCTAGGTCCAAGGATGACATTGTTCTGCTGGACTTGGCCATCATTAGGTCAGTCATTGAGTACAATGCTCCCTTCTGCATGTATCTTAATAGGCATATGCAACAACTGTAGTGTCCACAGAGGCTCCTCACAAAAAGAATACAGGACATAAACAACATGTCCTATGTGGACTTCCTCATGGCCTATTCCTGTACTCAGTGTACTACAGACTGCTGAGGTGATCTAGCATCTTTTGATCCCACTCAGATGAACCTGTCACTCATATGCAAAACAAATAGCATTACAATTACCCAATCTAAGGACCTAAACCTTGCCTGCAATATAAAAAGGAAATGTTGGAGGGACAGTTGTGTGTCTCAGAGACTACCCCTTCTCTGGACCTGGCTTCCAATCCAAGTGAAAGAACTCTTTCCTAACCCAATTCAAGCGTAACCTGGACCAGTGGATGAGGAATCAGAAATGTAGCCCTGGTCTAGCACCTGTGTATCAAGTACACAGAGGCAGCCTGTAAATGCTTCACCACTCATGACCAATCCTACACACTCCCCCTTAAAATAACTCTAAGGCATCAAAACTTGTCAGATATATTTGGAAAGCAAGACCTCCTGGGGTTGCTAGTCTAGTAATCACTATGAATCTATGAACACAAGATTTGACCCCTACCTGGTTCACTTTGCGGTACAAGTCTCCTTGATGCGACTCCCTCTCCCCATCTTGAGCTAGCGCAGGGCATGAAGCAGTATATAATGACAATTCCAGAAGCCTTTCTGAATAGTTCACATTTTCTAACCCTGTGATTTTTCTGCTACGGAATCATTATAAATTATTGCAGGTTGTTTCACTGAATGATGTAAAATGCAACACTGGTCAGAGCAGTATGCATTTATTTACTTATTTATTTAACATTTGTTAACTGGGAAAGTCCAACTTGGAACGAAGCCAATTTTCAGTGGAAGCCCGAGGAGAAAAGCTCCAGACGCATGTCTTTGTAAGATTACATTTACAGTAAGGTACAACATGACATCCTGAAGTGATTTGATATGACTTAATTATGTTCAGTTTTATACTCACATTCACATCTGGCCATCAAAAGCCCTTTCCATTTTCATTTCTGAGAAGAACATTCAAAAAAGAAGTGACCTAAGAGCAGACTTCTGTAGCACATCACTGGGTAACCTCCAACAAGGTAGGCAGGTACCCACCACCCACAATTGCCATGACTTGCTGCTTAACTAGTGTTTTGCCAAGTGAATTACTTACAGACTGATATTTAATGCTTTTATCACTAAACTTCCCTATGTAGAATAGTACAAGCAGTATGCACTGTCAGTCCTTCATCGCATGTTGTTACCACCACAAACAATTCCACAAGACTCAATGGGTGAGATCTCCTTTTAACAAATGAAACGTGTTCTGTATCTAACAAAAATTAATCCCCTGTGCCATTTTGAATAAGCTCCATTATGAGTGTCCATGATTTTACACTGAATACTAGTCAAGCTAGTGGTCCAAATTTGTTTGGGTATGATGCATCAACACACACACAACACACACACACACACACACACACCTTTGTGAACTGTTACTACTACAGCTCGTCACCAAAGGACAAGGTATGTCCAAAAGCTTAGATTTTGTTTGGCATGACTGACAGAGGTTATCAGGAATGTTTTCCCATGAAACATGAGTTTTTAATTTTATTTGTGTCAGCAAGATTAATTGAACCTGTGTCCTAAGCAGAGGACATATTATTGGCTTATACTGGGGCAGTGTCTTGCAATTATCTAAACCTTAGAAAGACTGATTATCGCTTAACATGGGCATCATATGGCTGGGAGACTCTACACTCTTCCATCATAGGCTGAACCTCAATTATATAAGGATTTTCTCCCCATCCCTGTAGCACTCTGACACATGTCTTTGCCTACTATGAAGTCTGCACAGCTTTTCTGCAAGTACATTCTCTATAGCTGGGTGATCAGTTCAATGTTTATTAATAATTTACTGATAATATGCTACGCTCGTGATTCTTTCTTTTTCCTTTTTCTGATATAAACAATACCTGACTACTGCTTTCAACATTTGAGAACAAGAAGAGTTTATAGTACAATCTGGAAGAGTTGATAAAAAGTTAAGTAAGTCATTTAATCCTGACTTTTTTATAATTAGGTTGTTTTATGAAACTTTAGTAGTACTTATTTTTTTCTACTGTATAATTTTTGTTGAATTAACATTAACCTGTATTTTTACATCTCACCAGTACATTTGAATAATACAGAAGTTAAATCTAATGAAATAACTGACTGACACTACCTTGAGCAGATTTAGGAGGGTCACTGTTTTCATAATAATGCCATTTAATGCATCAAAGTTAATAGTGATGATGTCTAAGGATAATACATGACTGAATTTTATTTTACGTTCAACTTAATGATGGTATTATTGCTGTGTTAATTACTGGGAATTTAATCATGTATGGGTTGCAAAAAGATAAGTTTTTGCACTATATCTACAACACTACCATCTCTTACTGGGTTTGTACTGTTTGTTTCAAGCTGTTTACTTTAATTTAGTCAGTTAATGTTTAAACATATTTATCTGATGCTGAATAGTTCATAGAGTCCATTTTTGGGTAGATAAAATTCTCCATTAGGAGTACAATTGCATTTATAATCTTCCAGAGTTTAACCAAGGAATTGCAGTGCTTTTCAGGAAACACAAATGATGTAAGGTAAGTTCCTGTAATAGTATACTGAATACCACTGATATTAATTACGGTGTAAGCAGTTTCTACTCCTGATTTGTTTTCTTCACTTTTGGCATTCTAATTCTGAAGCATCACCATTTATTTCTCACTGGTCTACAATACTAAAAGAAGGCATACCTGGAATCTGTGCTACACATTTTTGGATGTTTACAGTAGGCACAGACTGTTAACATCCTACAAGCAAAGAAAGGCCATTTATTGTTAAAACTTCTAGCATTTAACAATCACATCACTTTTGATGTTTCATTTGGTTTATTTTTTTCCACAGACACTCATTAAAATATTTCTTGGGAGAATGCAAGGGCTCATATGCTGGTCGATGGATGACAGTTTCATACTTGAGGTTAATACAAAGAAAAGGACACCGGGGAAGAACTGGGGGTGGGGTGGGGGTGGAAAAAGGGCTCACTCTCCTCAAATGACTCAGAAATGAGGGTATATTTGTCCTTAGAGTCCCTTTCCAGCACAGAGAGTGTAATGTGACCATTTACTAAGCGTACAAGCTAGGTCTGGTGGTTCCACCCTCAGCAGACCAGCATTGGGTTAATTAACTGACAGGCAAGTGCTGGAAATTGAGGATAGGGGGATAGGTACTCAGAAATGTGTCAGCTGAAGATGGTATAATGACTGGACAGACCTGCTCAGGACATGAAGCTCACATCAGTTCATGTTCCCCTGAGAAAGCACTCCTGGACCATTGAGGAAAGATCTCATCAGACAATGAACACCTGTCTGAAGTTCAATATCTGGAATTGTTCTGTGAGCGCTGATGGTATGGGAGGCCCTAGAAGACTCTCCTAAGTATGATCAATAATTCCTGCTCACACTAGAAAGATGAGTCTTTGGTTGCAAGTGCCACCACCAACCGCAAGCCAGTAGACTATCTACTGCTCAACAGTGCAGGCCTGTCAACTGAAAGCTCTAGTTGCTCAAAAATGGGGGGGGGGGTGCTGATACCCCGCAATGCACTGCTTAAGATGGCTGCTTGAGGATGCATCTCTCCCAAGCCTCTTATGATCCACCAAAGGGGAGGGCAAACACAAGACTGACCCCTCACCCTTTGAGGGAGAGCTGGCAACATGTGATGACTACAAGGCCTTCTCAGAACTGGCCTTACCTTCAGTAGGATGCAAATGCCATCTGTCCCCCATATCAACTGACTGCTCTGTCACCAGTATGGGAATGCCAAAGAGATCCTTCTGCTGATTTTTGCAATCGACACTCAATGGGTGACATCTTGCAAGACGTAAATTTGCCTAGATGTTTTCCAGTCTCTATTTTTGGATGTTCTTGTTAATAAGCACTTATGACAGGGCTTGAAACCATGCTCTTCCCCAAGCAGTAGATGTGTTAATGTGGTCTTCGCACATAATTTAGTAGTCATATATGCACTTTGTTGGTTTATATGAGTCAGGTCATATTTTCTAGGAATTGAACATGAGGACTTTTTTATGATGAACTTAAGGGCTGAAATTCAAAATGTTTCATAAGCAAAAGAGGAACACTGAGCTTAGATGATATGCATATTATCTTAGCCTGGTGTGCTATACCTCCTAGGGTATGATGGATGTACTTTTACCTCCGTGATTAGGAATAATACAGAAAACAAATCAGCCCTGGGGACTACGGAAGAGGAAACTAGGAGGAAATCTCAACAGTTATCTCATTCCAGTGGGCGCCAAAGTTTCTAAAAGTTTCAGCTATAAAGTAAATTAACCGTGAAGGCAAAATGGGGAAAAGTCACTTAGTGGAAAATAAATCGGAAGAGGATTTATTAATTTTATTTATTTATTCATTCATTCATTCACACTTGTTTAACCAGGTAGTGTCCAACTGGGCAAGTAGCCCGTTTTCAGTGGAGACCTGGGAAGAAAAGCTCCAGAACAGTAACAATTAGTTAACAGTCCAAGTAGTCATGAACACAAACATTAGCAAAAAAGCAATTAACAAAGTTACAAAGAGACAATTAGTCATGGAAAACACACATTAATAATATAATACAGAGACATACATAATCTAACAGATAATAAGCATGAGATTATAAGCACCAGCTGCTTAAATGTGCTGAAGAGAGGTACATGAGAAAGGGAGTTGGAAGTAATAGGAGAAAGAAACTAGCCAGAAGCAATACAGAGGCAGAGACAGTTGCTATTGAGATAATATTTTAGGCTTTTTTAAATGAGGACATACTGGGATTGTCTTGGATGTGCTGAGGAAGAGCATTCCAGTCCTTAGCTATTTTACAGGAATAGAGGGAGTCACAATGATAGTTGTGAGACTGAGTAACTTTTGGCATTAGTCTATAGGAAGATCTAAGGGACCTGCAGCTTAAGTTAGGTTGGACCAAGCATGAAAGTGCAGGGATGTTACTGGGGTTGTGTAGGACAACCATATGGGCAAAGGTAGGTTGGTTTAGTGTTAACAGGTTGGAGAGTTCCAGCCAGTTGAGTTGTTGAAGAATGAAGCAATGATGAGCTTTATGAAGTTGATTGGCAGCAAACTTAGCTATTTTGTTATAGCAGGACTCTAGGTTATTAAGGTCAGCCTTATGTAGGTTGGTGAAGATATGTAAGCAGTAGAGTAGGGTAGATAGTAAGTGAGATCTAGGTATGATTAGTCCGGCTTGGTGTGTAAGGTACGGTTTGGCCCTATAAAGAATTCCAAGTTTGGTGCAGACTTTTTTGATCGTTAGGGAGATGTGTTTATCAAATTTTAGTCTATCATCTATAGTAGCTCCTAGGAGCTTGGTCTGATTACCAAGTTCAACGTTTGTACCATTAGAAGAGTGAATAGTGAGAGAGATAGTGAGATAAGCTTGGATGACTTGTTTGTGAAAATCATTGACTTAGTCTTGTTTGGGTTTAGAATAAGTTGGTAGTTGGAGAGGTAATTTTCAACGTCCAAGAAGGAATTTTTCCAGTTTTGTGTTGAAGTTCTTGGCCGGGAAAGGCTGAGCAGATAAGACAGGAATCGTCTGCATATTAGATGATGATAGGGGCAATTTGGGTGGCGGAATTTAGGCTTTGGTAAATATGACAAAGAAGAGGGGACCAAATATGGATCCTTGGGATACCCCAGTGGATACTGGTAGTAGCAGGGAGAGTTTGTTCTCCCATTTTGTAGCCTGTTGTCAGTTAGACAGATAGCTGTGGAACCATGTTAGGGAAGATGAATTTAGATTATATGTTACAAGTTTGTTAAATAGCAGTTGGTGGGATACTGTATCAAAGGCTTTTGACATATCCAGGAAAATTGCTGAGACTAGCTGTCCTTGACTTCTGAGGTGATATATAATATAAAAAAGGTCATTAGTGTTGTGTCTGTACTATGCTTAGGTCTGAAGCCGTGCTGAGAGCTGGATAGTAGGTTGTTAGTTGTGAGGTGTGTGAAAAACTGAGGGGCTGCCAGCCCAGCTAGATAGGATTTTGTAAATAATTCTATGTCACTGTAAATATTAATATGCTCCACAGGCTTGTTTGACAAATGTAAAGAAAATGTGTTATGTGCTGAACTTCAAAAATGTAACAACGCTGCACTCTGAAGAAAGCTGATAAGTAAAGAATTTTACAACTGTGTGTGATCTCAAGCTCGGAGACATGATGTCTGCAGCTGGAAATTCTTTCTATTATCCTAAGACAGAGAGAATTACTAGATTTCACATGTAAAGTGTAGTTTATTGCTGTGGCGTCCTGGCAGCTGTAAGATCACAAGGAAATGTTAAATTTTAAGTTCTGTGAGCATGGGAACTTAAGTAGTGGCAAGAATGATGTAATCTGAAATGACTCAGCAGTAATGTGTATTATCAATTCAAGGACTATCTCAGAAAGAAAGAGCAGCATTTTTTATTTGCGTCTGAACCTGAACACATCAGCTCACCAGCAATTGCTTGCTCTGTAAGTAAAATATTTAGAACAGTGATTTCTCTTAGAGATAGATAGGAATATAGCCAGATTAGTGTACATGTTTTCTATATTTATGTGAGACTATCCTACAATGTTGTTTTAAAGTATTTTCTGTGATTTCTGTACTCTACTGTCACTGTGTTGAATACATGAGTATTGTCTTGTGTTTTTATTATTTATTATTAAATATTTTTAAACCTTTTAACTGTGGCTGTTTTATGTAGAGATAATTTAAATTCTTAGAGTACTTGCATGTATTTGGTGAGACTATTCAAGCCACTCCAATAGCCTTGCTGTTCGTCACACTTACTATTTAGATAATAACAACACTGCACAGTAGAATTGGACACCCTTTGGTAAGGGTCTTTAGAGTAGCTGATGAGAGTAGTTGGTGGCAGTGATTACTACCTTATAGCCTGGGCAGAAGGGGGCATAGTTAGTAAACCTTTGCCAGCCTTCCCCAGAAGTGTCTGTGTGTTTGTAAATAAATCAAATCTGAAAGTGTGTGTGTGTGTGTGTGTGTGTGTGTGTGTGTGTGTGTGTGTGTGTGTGTGTGTGTGTGTGTGTGTGTGTGTGTGTGTGTGTGTGTGTGTGTGTGTGTCAGCTACTTGGGCAGGGACATGGAACACTGGCTGGACAGAGAGGGTACTGGAGGTTTTGGCTTGACTATTCGGCTGAGATCTGAACCCTATACTGTTCTGACATAGAGCAATTGATCAAAATGTATATGGGGTAGGCAATGGATGGAGCAGCTACGTTTAAAAATTCATTAGGTAGTTGGGTGGCAGCAAGACAGCAGGGTTTTAGTTTAATTAGGAGTTTTTTTATGCAAGTAGTTTGAATAGGTTTAAAGGAGAAAGAGTCTGTGTTCTCTGTGGTAGGGAAGGGGACTGTGAGTGGCAGGTTTGGTATGCTGTCTAGGAGGGAGGTGATGGAGTTGATAAAGTGAGAGTTAAACTGTTAGGCTAAGGCCTCAGAGGTATTAGATGTGGAGGGAGCAGGGGTGAAGGTTTTATCAGGGTTAAGGAGGTGGTTGACATTTTGCCAGAACTTATGTGGGTTGTGCTGGTGCTTTTGTTGGCAGGTTTTGAAAGTTTTTTTTTTTTTTTTTTTTTTATAACTTTGACGACTTTTTTCTTAGCTTGGTTTCTTAGTTGCTGATACAGGGTGAAATCACTTTTGCCTTTGGTGGTATAATATAGTGACCTGGCTCTATCTCTTTGTTTAATTAGAAGTTTAGTATCATTAGATAGCCATGGTAATTGTTTGTCTTTTGTGGCGTGCTTTCCTGGTGGGGGGTAAGATTATTTAAGATGTCAAGGAATTTGTTGTTGAAGTATTCCACTGTAAGGTCTACTTGTAGATTTTTTAATGGAGACCAATCACAATGCTGAAGCACTAGATTAAATGTGTCAGGGGAGAAGTTTTTCTCGTTACGGGTTTCAAAAGAAATGCAGGTTTGGATTTGAATTATTTTCCTGACTAGAAATGTAGGGGCATGGTCACTTAGTGTGACTGGCAGACAGACAGCTTGGTAGCCCAGGTTAGGCTTGTTGGTTAATATGCAGTCAAGTAATGACTGTTTTTTGGAATGTTTGTCAGTGCGAGTGGGACAGCGTATAGTTTGGGTAAAATTGTATAGGTTAATAAAGTTGGTAGGGCAGTTACAGGAGCAGGAGAGCCAGTCAAGGTTAAAGTCACCTAGGATGATAGTTTCTTGGCTGAAAGAGGAAGCAGACCAAGCGATGAGGGATTCCATGCTGGGAAAGTTGTTATCTGGGGACAGGTAGGTGGCTATGACATTAATGGCTTTGTGAGGATTTATATGTAGGCGTGTAATTAGAATTTCAGCAATATATTGCAATTTATTTCTACTTTATGAACAGCCACTGTGTCGTTGACAATATCAAGATCTATGCATGGGTATCTGGATGTTCCCAATAAGGACTACATGGAATTATAGGTTCATAGGTGTTTACTAGGCTAACGACCACAAGGGCCTTTTTAAGGCTAGCCATGCATCCCAAATCTCTGACGAGTTCTGATACCCTTTAAGTGTAAGCATGGGCCTGAGAGATAAACCATTTACAGGATACCTCTGTTCTTGAAATGCCTCCTGCTATCTAGAAGTTGAGTGATACCTGCTAACTGAGAATGACTAAAGAATGAGCTACCAAAACACTAAATAAAAATGTAGACAGTTCATCTCACAAAACTAAATTTAAGGAACAGTAACTATACCTTTCAACTTAGAAGCAGAACAGACTGGTATTACTGCTGTTGGCGTGCTCTGTTCTCTGACTTTGGTTTCAATTTTATGGCTGAGTTGAGACCAAATTTGCTGAATTTCTGGTGTTTTCTTGGCTTTTTCTTTTCTTTGAGATCGTATTGTTGTTAAGACATCATTTAAATGATTTTTGGAAATACCACGAATATCCTATAAAATGAGAGAAACACAAAGCTTTAAATTTGTTTCAGGGGAAAAAAATCACAGAATTTTAGGCTTTTGTAACTACTAATTGTTTAAAAAGTATGGTTCCAAATTAAAAAAAAAAAAAAAAAAACTAAAATGATATAAAAAAGTTCTTGCTGCACTTTAGGTAGTATAAATCAGTTCAAGACTACCTCCCCTTGCAACCTGAGTTAAAATAAGAATGCTGTACATAAAAACAACATAAAGACAGAATGCTGCTTATAATCATTTTCTGTAAAAGCCTTTTAAGAAGAATCACACAAAATTTAACAGTTTGGATGCTTAGCACTATTTCTTAGCTTATAAGTATAACTCAGTTCTTACCTGGCTTCATTTACATACTTACCATATGTCATCAACTTAGGCACACAAAATGGCTGCCATGCCTTCTAAATGGTAATGCCAACAGAGTGTCACTATTCTTCAGCAGTAATATAACCTACATAATAACCTGATTAATTACTTGTTAGCCAGGTACCTGGATGTGCACCGCTGACTCTTTTAAGTCACAACAGCACAAGGCAACAAAAACAAAGGACACAGAATATGCAGTGAAAATTGATATGGAGAGTTGTGTGTAGGATGGTTCATAAATTGGTATCTCAAACTAGGGAATTTGCAACTGCTGCACATAATAGATTGCAAGTTTCATAGTCAAGGGCATCTTACAGACAGTTCTTTAAAACAATGAAGCTAAAAGGCTGTTCCAATGAGTACTACATTTTTATTTTATTGGGATCTTTCTTGAGTATTATGAAGAAATGAAAGTTGGTCTTTGAGTACTGAAAAACAATAACTGCAACAAGATACTTGTGAGATTGAGTACTAAAACACAGAACTGTTTTTTTTTTTTTTTTTGGTTACTGAAAGCCAGTTGGCCTCAAATTAGAAGTTATGTACCTACATTAACGTTCCATGTTAGTTGTCTTCTCTCACCTTCTTTCTTGCTGGATGGGTTCGGAGCCGATCCTCGGCTCCGACTCGGCACTTGCTAAGCTCAAGAGCTAATTTTACCAGCTCGAGGCAACCCTATATCCCATGATGCAAGGCGGAGATTACTCAGATCTCATTTGGTAGCTAAAGAAATAGCAGTATTTTCTTCCAACATAGGAGGAAGAAATAAAATACTAAATAACATCATGAACCTGTAGAAAAAATCCACATAACCTAGCGAAACTTGGAGTTGAGCAGATAGAAAAAGGTAAAAACCTCTTAATAGAGGATGAATAATCTTCTCGGTCTGACCAGGCTAGGGGGAAGGAGGGCGGGACGCAAGAAAGAAGGCGAGAGAAGACAACTAACATGGAACGTTATGGTAGGTACATAATTCTAAATGTTAAGTTGTCAATCTCGCCTTCATTCTTGCTGGATGGGACCGCGTCCCTAGCACCTCATTCCTGGGTGGCTCAATGGAACAGACTCTTGAGAACGGTGGAACCAAAATTTGCTCTGTCTCTGGAGACCAAATCTAGTTTGTAATGTGAGACAAATGTATGAGGAGAGGCCCATGTGGCTGCTGCACAAATAGTGTCTATTGGAAGTCTAGCTTGAAAGGCTGTAGATGTAGCTAGAGCTCTGGTAGAATGGGCTTTTGGGATAGAAACCAATTCTTTGCCCCTGAGCTGATAAATGTAAGTGATCAAGGAAGACAGCCACCTAGATAAAGTTACCTTAGAAACTGGAAGGCCTTTCCTGTTCTCTGCATAGGAAAGAAAAAGTTGATCAGACTTCCTAGAATTTTTTGTCTTATCTAGATAATATCTCAGCTGACGGTGAACATCGAGATAATGTAGCTTTTGTTCAGCTCTATCAGAATAATTCGGGAAAAATACTGGAAGATCAATGGACTGATTTAGGTTAGTCTGAGATGCCACCTTTGGTAAGAAAGAAGGATTAGTTCTTAAGGATACCCTATCTTTGTGAAATATTAGATAGGGAGGACGAACACAGAGAGCATGAAGCTCAGATACTCTCCTGGCAGATGTAATGGCAACTAGAAAAAGTGTCTTCCAAGAAAGCAATTTCAAGGAACAGGCAGCTGCAGGTTCGAACGGGGGAAGAATCAAAGATGTTAAAACTAAATTTAGATCCCACTGTGGTGGGGGGTCTCTAATTAGAGGTTTCAATAAAAAGATACCTCGAAGGAATGCCTTGCAAAGTTTATGTGACATGATGTTGTGGTCCAAAAAGCCTATGTGAAAATTTGAAATGGCTGCCAGTTGAACTTTCACTGTGGAAGAAGAGGATCCTGAATTAAAAATGCCAGCTAGGAAGTCCAATACCGAATGAATTGGAGCAGTATAGGGGTCTATGTTCCTAGCTTCTGCCCAGAAAGAGAAACGTCGCCATTTACTAGTGTAGATCTTTCTGGTCGAAGATTTTAGGGAAGCTACTATGATATCCCGAACAGGATTAGAAATCATAGGAAGCCTGGCTAAGGATGGAAGTGGAGCAACCAAGCAGTGAGGTTGAGAGAGGGTATGGATTGGTGCAGGTGACCCGACTGGTGGGTCAGAAGATCTGGAACCGGGTCCAGATGCCATGGCTGTACCAAGAGGTAACAATGTAGGAACGGAAACCATATCTGTCGAGGCCAATAAGGGGCAATGAGAATCAGTTTGGCTCTCAAGGCGGTTGCTTTCTGAATTAGCTGAGGTATCAGCGGAAAAGGAGGAAAGGCATAAAGAAGTCCCCGGGGCCAATCTTGGGTTAGAGCGTCTCTGGGGGGATGGCCTGGAAGGGGGAAGAGAGAGAAGAAGTCTGGGCATTTGCTGTTTTGAGGTGTAGCGAAAAGGTCGCAGCAAGGAATTCCCCACTTCTGAAAAATCTCTTCCGTCACTGACTGTTTGAGAGACCACTCGTGAGGCATGAGAATAGCTCTGCTCAATCTGTCCACTATGATGTTGGATTTCCCGGGGATGTGCGTTGCTATCAGAAACCGATGAGAGGAGATCGCCCATTGCCAGAGTCTGAGAGCCTCTCGACATAGTGGATAGGACTTGGTTCCGCCCTGTTTGTTTATGTACCAAACTACGGACATATTGTCCGTTTGAACTGCAATTGTTCCCTGAGGAAGAGAGTCGTTGAGGGCTTGCAACGTTAAAAGCACTGCTCTCATCTCCAGAACATTTATGTGCAGATGGTACTCGTAAGGTTGCCAAGTGCCATGGACCATTCTGCCCTGATAATGCCCCCCCCACCCGATCAGGGAGGCGTCCGATATAACCGTGGCAACTGGGGCAAGAGGAACAAATGGTCTGCCTTGGTGGATTTGAGGGGACGATACCCCCCAAGTCAGCTGTCTTTTGCAAGTTGGGGTTACTATGATCCGGTGACGCATGGGAAGTTGTTGAAAAGACCATTGAGTGAATAGCATCCATTGTAGTAGCCGCATGTAAAAGCGGGCAAGAGGAAGAAGTGTTATGGCGGCCGCCATAAGACCCAGAACTTTTAGAGCAAATCTGGCCTGAATTTTGTTGCTGAATAGAATCACTTGGACGTGTTTTTGAATGTCCAAGATCCTCTGGTCTGTCAACTTTGCAGAAAGTTGTACGGTGTCCAAATTTGCGCCTATAAATGTAATATATTGACAAGGCGACAAGGCAGATTTTTCGAAGTTTATAGAAATTCCTAACCCTCTGCAGGTGTGAATGGTGTAATTTCTGGCTTGGAGAAGCTGATGCCTGGTGGTGGCAGTGAGGAGCCAGTCGTCTAGATATGGAAACACCTGGAATCCTTGACGTCTCAGGTGAGCCGTAACCACTGCCATGCATTTGGTAAACACTCTGGGGGCTGTAGTGAGTCCAAAGGGCAGGGTCCTGAATTGGAAGTGACTGGTCCCCAGCCGAAAGCGGAGAAATCTTCTGGAGCGTCTATGAATTTTTATGTGATAGTACGCATCCTGAAGATCTAGTGAGCACATCCAATTGTCCTTGCCCAGAAAGGGCAGAATGGACTGGAGCGTGACCATCCGGAATCTTGATTTCTTTACAAACTTGTTGAGTTTGCTCAGATCTAATATTGGTCTCCAGTCCCCTGTCTTTTGGAACTAAAAGAACCTTGAGTAGATTCGGATCCTAATTGGTCTGCCAAGACTGGCTGGATGGCTCTTTTTACTAGCAGTTTTGATATTTCTAGTACTGCTAGTTCCCTTAGACCGGGTGGAACGTCTGGAAGGGTTCTTTTTTGTTGAATTGGGGTTTGAATAAAGGGAATTTTGTAACCCTCGGATATAATTGACTGTACCCATTTGTCTTGAGAGGGAAAGCCAGGCTATTGGGTACAGCGACAATTTTCCCGACTGCCTCCGGGCGGACAATCGGGCAACATCTCAGGGATGCTGGAAGGGTTTGTCAGAAAGAGGCTCTCTGCTACCCTGATTCTGCAGACCCCCTCTGCCCCTAGGGCGTCTATTGTTGTTACCCCCTCTGCCTCTGGGGGTAAACTGACTTCGTGTGTCAGGCGTGACTCCTTGAGATTTGCGGAACCACATTTTTCCTCCCTTCTGTCCTTTGGGGTAAGGTCTAGAAGGGGCGGAGAAACGGACTCCTACGGCAGAAAGAGTCTTGCCCTCTTGCTCGCATCTAGCCAAAGTGTCTTTCACTTGAGGACCGAACAAGGTCGAGCCATCAAAAGGGGAGTTTGTGAAAGACGCCTTGAAGGGGTCTGCAAAATTACAAAGCCGCATCCAGGACTGACGCCTTAAAGCCACTCCTGTGCCTGCGGCCCTACTCGCTCCATCGGCTGCATAAGAAATGAGCCGCATGGAGGAGTTAGTAATGGAGTTAAGGATTCCTAGCTGTGAGGTAATCTTATCCTGAGACCCAGCAGCTGACGGATCCTGTAAAACTTCCCCCAACTCTTTAAGCACATCTCTTTGGAGGCGGGTGAAGTGGCATAGGTAGTTCAGCGATCTCATGGCAAAAGTCGCTGAAGAAAAAATCCGCTTACCGTACCTGTCCATAGTCCTAGAATCCTTATTAGGAGGATGAACAGGTACTGAAGGATCAGCTAATTCCTTCTTGGTGGCAGCAGCCACCACCATGGCATCAACTGGGACACCTTTGTTAAGTATTGTCTATCTTGTGGAGCTGTAATAAATTTTGAGGGTCTCCTGGGGGTAGGTTCCACGAACTGAGCCATCCACGCCCGAGCCACTACTCCCATGAGAGGGTTGAAAGGCGGAGACACCCAGGAGGTGGAGGGTCGAGATCCGAACGCTTCCAGGTATACTGACTCGTCCTCGGAGGGATTAAGGGAGGGCCAGTTCCCCTCTGTTTAAGGATTTCAAGGATGTCTGAAAATGAGACATCCTCAGAGGAGGACCTTGGGGACCCCTCCGACTCATCCAAGTCAGTATCTGATGTAGTAGACTCAGGGAGTCTACATGTTTCCTCTTACATGTCCTCTTCCGGGGGTTCTCCTGACGGATCAGGAGAAGCCTCGGAAGAGGAAGATATTCCAATGGGAAACCTGAGGCGTTGGATCTCTGGGTCCGGGAGCAAGAGAGTGAGAAGAGACGCCAGCAGGCACTGTAGTGGGAGGAGCTGATGGAACCGTCCGCTGACTAAGCCCAGGGGCTAGTACACTCCTCATCACCTCGGCTCCCCACCAGAGAGACCAGAAGGCTCCCGCTCGAAGAGATAGGAACCCCAGGCCTCACCGATGGGAAGGCCCGAGGCAGATGTCGGGCCGAGCTCACCAATGCCGGGCTCCGAGAGGGAGAACAGGGTCGGACAAGGGTCCGATGCCACTCGCCCCCTCAAAAGTGAGAGTTAAACTGTTAGGCTAAGGCCTCAGAGGTATTAGATGTGGAGGGAGCAGGGGTGAAGGTTTTATCAGGGTTAAGGAGGTGGTTGACATTTTGCCAGAACTTATGTGGGTTGTGCTGGTGCTTTTGTTGGCAGGTTTTGAAAGTATTTTTTTTTTTTTTTTTTGAAAACTTTGACGACTTTTTTCTTAGCTTGGTTTCTTAGTTGCTGATACAGGGTGAAATCACTTTTGCCTTTGGTGGTATAATATAGTGACCTGGCTCTATCTCTTTGTTTAATTAGAAGTTTAGTATCACTAGATAGCCATGGTACTTGTTTGTCTTTTGTGGCGTGCTTTCCTGGTGGGGAGTAAGATTATTTAAGATGTCAAGGAATTTGTTGTTGAAGTATTCCACTGTAAGGTCTACTTGTAGATTTTTTAATGGAGACCAATCACAATGTTGAAGCACTAGATTAAATGTGTCAGGGGAGAAGTTTTTCTCGTTACGGGTTTCAAAAGGAATGCAGGTTTGGATTTGAATTATTTTCCTGACTAGAAATATAGGGGCATGTTCACTTAGTGTGACTGGCAGACAGCCAGCTTGGTAGCCCAGGTTAGGCTTGTTGGTTAATATCCAGTCAAGTAATGACTGTTTTTTGGAATGTTTGTCAGTGCGAGTGGGATAGCGTATAGTTTGGGTGAAATTGTATAGGTTAATAAAGTCGGTAGGGCAGTTACAGGAGCAGGAGAGCCAGTCAAGGTTAAAGTCACCTAGGATGATAGTTTCTTGGCTGAAAGAGGAAGCAGACCAAGCAATGAGGGACTCCATGCTGGGAAGGTTGTTATCTGGGGACAGGTAGGTGGCTATGACATTAATGGCTTTGTGAGAATTTATATGTAGGCGTGTAATTAGAATTTCAGCAATATACTGCAATTTATTTCTACTTTATGAACAGCCACTGTGTCGTTGACAATATCAAGATCTATGCATGGGTATCTGGATGTTCCCAATAAGGACTACATGGAATTATAGGTTCATAGGTGTTTACTAGGCTAACGACCACAAGGGCCTTTTTAAGGCTAGCCATGCATCCCAAATCTCTGACGAGTTCTGATACCCTTTAAGTGTAAGCATGGGCCTGAGAGATAAACCATTTACAGGATACCTCTGTTCTTGAAATGCCTCCTGCTATCTAGAAGTTGAGTGATACCTGCTAACTCAGAATGACTAAAGAATGAGCTACCAAAACACTAAATAAAAATGTAGACAGTTCATCTCACAAAACTAAATTTAAGGAACAGTAACTATACCTTTCAACTTAGAAGCAGAACAAACTGGTATTACTGCTGTTGGCGTGCTCTGTTCTCTGACTTTGGTTTCAATTTTATGGCTGAGCTGAGACCAAATTTGCTGAATTCCTGGTGTTTTCTTGGCCTTTTCTTTTCTTTGAGATCGTATTGTTGTTAAGACATCATTTAAATGATTTCTGGAAATACCACGAATATCCTATAAAATGAGAGAAACACAAAGCTTTAAAGATTTGTTTCAGGGGAAAAAAATCACAGAATTTTAGGCTTTTGTAACTACTAATTGTTTAAAAAGTATGGTTCCAAATTAAAAAAAAAAAACAAAAAACTAAAATTATATAAAAAAGTTCTTGCTGCACTTTAGGTAGTATAAATCCGTTCAAGACTACCTCCCCTTGCAACCTGAGTTAAAATAAGAATGCTGTACATAAAAACAACATAAAGACAGAATGCTGCTCATAATCATTTTCTGTAAAAGCCTTTTAAGAAGAATCACACAAAATGTAACAGTTTGGATGCTTAGCACTATTACTTAGCTTATAAGTATGACTCAGTTCTTACCTGGCTTCATTTACATACTTACCATATGTCATCATATGTCATCAACTTAGGCACACAAAATGGCTGCCATGCCTTCTACATGGTAATGCCAACAGAGTGGCACTATTCTTCAGCATTAATATAACCTACATAATAACCTGATTAATTACTTGTTAGCCAGGTACCTGGATATGCATCGCTGACTCTTTTAAGTCACAACAGCATAAGGCAACAAAAACAAAGGACACAGAATATGCAGTGAAAATTGATATGGAGAGTTGTGTGTAGGATGGTTCATAAATTGGTATCTCAAACTAGGGAATTTGCAACTGCTGCACATAATAGATTGCAAGTTTCATAGTCAAGGGCATCTTACAGACAGTTCTTTAAAACAATGAAGCTAAAAGGCTGTTCCAATGAGTGCTACATTTTTATTTTATTTGGATCTTTCTTGAGTATTATGAAGAAATGAAAGTTGGTCTTTGAGTACTGAAAAACAATAACTGCAACAAGATACTTGTGAGTTTGAGTACTAAAACACAGTATTGTTTTTTTTTTTTTTTGGTTACTGAAAGCCAGTTGGCCTCACACAGGAGTTATATACTGATTTTTTCTTGGTCCAGAGAGAGAACGAGAGAGAGACGTGAACTTACATACCATTTTCAGGAAAGTTAGTAGACATTGTGTTGCTTTGCTAAGCTCGTTGTAGTTAGAGAGAAGCTAATCATCTTCTGAAATATAAAGACCTTTACATACAGAGGGGTTTCTTCTTAGGCCAAAACTGTAGCTGTCTCACCTAGCACCAACACTACAAACTAGTGCCCTTCAACTCTAGAAGCACAAAAAAATTATTTGCTTTTAAAAGCTGTAGCAAGTCACTTGCTACATTTGCAGCAACAGGCTTGCTACAACTTATACCACACAAGAAGCTGTGAAAACAAGCACTACAATTCTTTCTTTGCTGCTTTTTTTAAGCAGTATTTAAATTGCTGGTACAGAAAGGAATGCCAATACTTGCACTACTGCCTACCAAATGTGTCTGCAGATTGCACACCCTAATACCATGCAGCCCCCTTTGCCCCACCATCACTACACTACCTCAGATGTCCACAGCTGGGAATGACAAATACATTACATTTTTAAAAACACACCTTTAAAGGCATGTTTTGACCAACAACCTTGCTGTGCTTGTGCACAAGTACACAAGGTATGTGACATTACAGCAGATCATTGACAGACACAGACACACACACACACACACACACACACACACACACACACACACACACACACACACACACACACACTTGTAGCTGACAAAAATGTTAGACATATCCCTTACTACTAATATCTAGCCTCTCAATGGCAAAATCTTCCTAGCAACTATGTCCTCACATACTACCTTCAGCCATTTTACTGACTTCAGTGACACTCATGTGCATTATAAGCACTGGGTCTTACACCCCAAGCACAAACTTCAGTTGACCATGTTTGTGAGCCACAGAACACAAACTAATCAAATGCAAACATGGACTGACAGAGTAAGACCATTCTTGAATCTGCCCATTATTTTTGCAGAATATCCTGACCCGGCAGCAGACAAATGTGAGACAGAAGGAGGACATTATGAACTAGTGAGGTAAAAGTTTTTTTTTGAAGTTGTTACTAGAGATGAGGAAGATACTCTAACAGCTTATCTTCCAGAATGAAATGCTAAGCAGTTAATCATAAGAAATGAGTACTTTTACCTCATCTCTAATTAGCATCAGTATAAAATACCCCAGCAACACATGAGGACCCAGTTTAAGTCTTCTTTGGTCTACAACTTGCTCAACTACCCTTGGCTGCTCCTCCTTGGGATTTATTTCTTGGAGTTCAAACTACAGTTAAGGGTTTATGGCTGACCAAGTCTGTAGATTACTGTAAACTTGGATCAACCATAAACCCCCCAGAGGACTCTAAGTTCCTCACAGAGGCCTTTCCCAAACCAATAGATGTGTCAAAACCATGGACTAAAACTAAATGCCAAGAAATGCACAATAATATCCTTCATCAAGCAAGAAGTGGCTTATAACTATCACAGTGACAACACTCCCCTGAAAACTGATCCAGTAGTTAGGGAGCTGGGAATCTGTATAGACAATAAACTGTCCTCTGATCACCATCTATACACTATTGTAAGAAAGTCCTTTTTTATTCCACAACTTCTTACTAATGGTATGGTGCCTCCATCTGGAGATGCAATCATTCCATTGTATTCTGCACTCATCAGGCTGATCAATAAATATAATATGTCCCCTTTGGTGTGCAACTGTCCAAACATTTAATACAACTTGAATGCACACAAAGCTTTCTTACTAAGACAACAAAGGGCCTAAATCATAAAAACTATGTGGACTGTCTCAAAGCCTTGTCCTTCTTCTCACAGCCTCAACAGACCACATTCTGTCAAAGCAACTGCACATTCGCAAGTCCAATGGGAGCATAAATACCTGCTCAAGAAATCTAAATCTCTTTTGCAACACAAACAGAAAAAGAAGTTATGTACTTACCATAATATTCCATGTTTCTTGTCCATGATCTCACCTTCATTCTTGCTGGTTGGGTTCGGAACCGAGCATCGGTTCAGACTCAGCCACATATTATAGCTAGAGAGATTTCACTGGCTCGAGGCTATAACCTATCCAAATATGCCTAGCGGTTGTTCCCCAGATCTCGTTTGAGAAACTAATCACTAAGCTATGCCAATCAGTAAATAACTGTAACAGATGCGCTGCCCAAAGAAAAATTCTTAAAGGCATGAAGGGAATCAGGCAATGACAGCCAATTTTGTAATTTCCTCTCGATCCTTCAGGAAGGGGGAAGGGAGGGTGGGATGCAAGAATGAAGGCAAGATCATGGACAACAAACATGGAACATTATGGTAAGTACATAACTTCTTTATGTTGTGTTGTCCTATCTCGCCTTCATTCTTGATGGTTGGGACAGCATCCCAAGCACCTTCTTTCTTGGGCGGCTCAAGGGAATAAACTCTTCAGAACAGTGGAAGCAAAGGATGCCCTGTTCCGGGAGGCCACATCTACTTTGTAATGAGTGATAAAGGTATGCGGGTTGACCCATGTAGCAGCAGAGCAGACTGAATCCAAAGGGAGTCTAGCTTGAAAGGCAGTGGACATGACATGGACATAGCTCTAGTTGAATGTCCCTTATTTTTTTCTGGCAGCTGCTTATTCTGAGAGCTATAGACACAAGTGATGGTATCTGTATGACCTTTGAAACTGAAGTACCTTTCCCACTTTCTGTAAAGGACACAAAGAGTTGGTCCGATCTTCTTCTAAAGTCTTTGGTTCTATGCAAGTAAAAACATAGCTGTCTATGTACATCCAACTGGTGAAGCTTGTATTCTACCTTGTTGCCATGATTAGGGAAAACTACGGGCAACTCAATAGACTGATTCAGATTGGCCTCAGAGCAAACTTTCAGTAGAAAGGATGGATTTGTTCTGAGTGGAAACTCTGTCTTTGTGAAAAATCAGATGGGGGGGGGCAGATAGAAAGAACTTGGAGTTCTGAAACTCTCCTAGCAGAGGTAATGGCTATCAAGAAAATTGTCTTCCAAGTCAAAAACTTCAGAGAACAAGAGGAGGCTAGTTCGAATGGAGGAAGAGTCAAGGACAATAACACCAAATTTTAAGGTCCCACGGGGGTGGTGGTTCCCTTAAAGGGGGTCTTAACAGGAATGTGCTTCTGAGAAAAGCTTTGCATAGTTTATGGGACATTACATTAGAACTCATATCTCCTACATGGTAGTTAGATATGGCAGCCAATTGTACTCGTATCATGGCTGCCGCTGCACCATGATTAAAAGTTTCTGTTAAAAATTCCAGGATAGCAGATATATGAGCTGTAAAGGGATCTATGTGATTTTTGTCAGCCCACCAAGAAAATCTTTTCCATTTGCTTGCATAGAGTTTCCTGGTTGTATTCTTGTGCAACGAAACCAGACTTTTTGCACTGCCGGTGATAGTTCTGGAAGACTGGCTAGGATGGGAAGTGGAGTAGCCAAGCTGTCAGCTTGAGGCTTTGAAGCGAGGGGTGAGCGTTCCTGACTGATGAGTTAGGAGATCTGGTACTGGGTCCAGAATCCAAGGGTCCTATTGAAGATGAGGCCAAAGAAAGGGGAACTATATCTGACGAGGCCAGTAAGGGGCTATGAGAATTAGCCTGCGACTCAACAATCTGGCTTTCTGGAGAACCTTGGGGATTAATGGAAATGGGGGAAAAGACATATAGAAGTCCTGGGGGCTAATCGTAAGTGCATCACTTGGTGACTCCCCTGGAGGGGGAATTAGGGCAAAGTAGTTGCTACATTTGGAATTGATGGGCGTGACAAAAAGGTCGCAGCAAAGCTGGCCCTACCTGCGAAAAATTTGGTTCACAAATTCCTGATTCAGGGACAAATCATGCGTCATTAGAATAGCTCTGCTCAGCTTATCTGCTATTATGTTGGATTTCCCCGGAATGTGCGTTGCAGTCAGAAAGCAGTGAGAAGAAATCTCCCACTGCCAAACTCTATGAGCCTCCTGACAGAGGGGATATGATCTGGTCCCCCCTTGTTTGTTGATGTACCATACCACTGACATATTGTCTGTTTACACTGCAATAGTTCCTATTGGAAGAGAGTTCTGAAATGCTTGCAACACCAGAAGCACCACCCTCAGCTCTAGGACATTGATGTGCAAGTGGTATTCGTGTTCCTGCCAGATCCCTTGGACAGTCTGTCCCAGGTAATGCCCCCCCCACCCTATCTGGGAAGCATCCGTGATCACTGTAGCTACAGGTTGGGGGAGAACAAATGGTCTGCCTATCGTTACCTGAGTGGACTGAAGCCACCATTGTAAGTCCCTCTTGCAGGTGTTTGTAATGAGAATCGTGTGTGACAAGGGCAACTCCTGCATGGACCACTGAGCGAAGAGTACCCATTGTAATATTCTCATGTGAAGATGTGCTAGTGGAACTAGTGTTATTGCAGCTGCCATTGAACCCAGGACCCTAAGGACAAATCTTGCTTGTACTTTTTTCTTCCTGAGCAATATCGACAGTTGCGGGCGTAACATTTGAACTCTTTTGTGTGGAAATTTTGCCACCATGTCTTTTGTGTTTAAGTCTACCCCTATAAAGCTAATACGCTGTGATGGCAACAAGGCAGATTTTCCTAAATTTATAGTAATGCCCAGCTCTGAGCAGAGATGAATGGTGGTGTCTCTTGTCCTTGTTAGTAGATGCTTGGTGGTTGTGGTCAGGAGCCAGTCGCGTAAGTATAGAAACAACAGGAATCCATGACACCTAAGGTGAGCCGTAACTACTGCCATACATTTGGTAAACACTCTGGGGGCTGTAGTGAGACCAAAGGGAAGAGGTCTGAAATGGTAATGACTGGCTCCCACCCAGCAGTGTAAATATCTTCTGGATCACCTGTCCATCTTGATGTGGAAGTATGCATCCTGAAGATCTATGGAGCACATCCAACTGTCTTGACCCAGAAAGGGGAGTATAGACTGCAGTGTTACCATCCAGAATTTCATTTTCTTCACAGACTTGTTCAGTCTGCTGAGATCCAAAATTGGTCTCCAGTCCCCTGTCTTTTTTTGGAAATAAAAAGAACCTTGAGTAAATTCAGGATCCTATTTGGTCTGCGGGGACTTTTTGGATGACTTTTTTTTTTCTAGCAACCTGCGAATTTCTAGGGTTGCTTGAGCCCTTTGACTGGGTGGTATGTCTGGGACGGACTTTGATGGAAGGGGTGAATGGAAGAAAGGAATGCTGTATCCACTGGATATGATGGACTGTACCCATTTGTCTTGAGTCAAATCTATCCAGGCTTTTGGGTACAGTGATAATCTTCCCGCGACTGCCTCCAGAGGTGGACAGATGGGCCTCCTTTCAGGAGCGCTGGAAGGGTCGACCCAAGAATGTATCCCTGTCACCCTGGTTCTGCAGACCCCCTCTGCCACGAGGAAGGAGTCTTCCATTGTTATTTCCTTCCTCTGCCCCTAGGGGAAAAATCACCATGAGCATCTGGCGACGCTCCCTTGGATTTCTGGAACCACATTTTCCCACTCTTTTGACCTTCGGGATAAGGTCTCGTAGGGGCAGAAAAACATACTCCCATGAGTCTTGCCATCCTGCTTGCTCCAGGTGAGAGTCTTTTACTTTTGGGCCTGAACAAGGATGAGCCATCAAACGAGGCATCAATAAAGGAAGAAAAAGGGTTCAGCAAACTCACAAAGACGCATCCAGGAATGTCTCCTCAGAGCTATTCCTGTGCCTGCTGCCCTACTCACTCCATCGGCCACGTAAGAAATGAGGCACACAGAGGAGTTAGTAATGGAAGTTAAGGTTGCAAGCTGAGAGTTTATCTTGTCAGATACTCCCTGGGCTGTAGCACCTTGTAGGGTATCTCTTAGCTCCTTGAAGAGATTCCTCTGATGATGAGTGAAATGGGATAAGTAATTCATTGACCAAAGGGTAAAGGCCGCTGACGAGAACGTTTGCTTCCCGTATCTGTCCATCATTCAAGACTCTTTATTTGGCAGATAGACAGATGCAGAAGTCTCGGCTAATTCCTTCTTGGTGGCTGCTGCCACCACCATAGCATCTACTGGGACACCTTTTGTCAAAAACTGTTTATCCTCTGGGGCTGTGATAAATTTGTTGGGCCTCCTCAGAACAGGCTCCACCAACTCTGGAGAGCCCCACGCCTTTCTACTGACTACCCCCAGGAGCTGGTTGACAGGCGGAGACACCCAAGAGTTGGAGGGTAAAGAACCAAATGCCTCCAGGTATACCGACTCATCTTCAGAAGGGGAAAGGGCTTTCCAGCCACCTCTCTGTTTCAGGATCTCTAAGATGTCTTAAAAGGAGACATCTTCAGAGGGTGACCATGGGGACCCTTCTGAATCCTCTAAGTTGGTATCCGATGTGACAGACTCAGGGGAGTCTGTGTTTCCTCTTGCACGTTCCTTCTGAGGGACCTCCTTGGGGGGATGCTCCAGGGAGGTTTAGGAAGAGATGGTATCGCTGGGGTTGGAGAGGTGGTGTAGAGGTTGATACTGGACCCTTGGGGGGAAGAGAAGCTGGAGCCGATGATGGAGCAGACTCAGAGGAAAGCATGTTCCTAATCACCTCGAAGGCACCACGATCCTGGGTCAGGAAAGCCTCCTGCTCCAAGGAGCCAGGAGATCTCTCCCACACCAAGGAGGATGGCATGGAGGCCGATGTGGGCACTGAACTGACCTGCGCTGAAGCCCCAAATAGGAGAGCCGGATCCGACAAGGGTCCAGTTCGACTCTCCCCTCAGAACCAACAAGGGAGTCCTGGCTCCCAGACCCTTCCATGGACGACAACATAGAAGTGGTCGGAGCAGAGATCAGCTCTGAAACTCCGGGAATGGCTTTTGGGTCCAAAAGTTCCACCACTATAACTTCCAAGCACTCTGGCTCCAAACTCGGCTGAGTCAAAGGAGGAACCGAAGGTAAAGAAACTACTGGAGTTGGCTCCACGACCATCTGGGCTGGGCTGGATAGAATTCTGGCCAAGTCCGGTGTACGGAGCAACCTTTTAACCACCTGTTCCACATCATCATCCGAGAGGCTCCTGGATGATCGAGAGGAATGGGAAGACTTTTGGCTACCTGCCACCGATTGTAGCAAAGGAGATTGTGGCACCAAACGAATCGGGTCCAGGGATGGTGACCAGCTCCTTTTTCAACTGCTCAATGGTTCCGACACTACCCTTGGAACTGACGTAGCTTTTTCCTTCTTGGAACTGACAGACTTTGGTTCTGAAGAACTCGATTTTTCAAGTCTCTTTGATGGCTCAGAAACCGGAACCGAAGAAGTTGTGGGTAATTTGTCTGCAGGTTGGGAGGCCTGAGTCCCTTCAAGAGCTGAATCAAAGGGCCCCTTCAACAAACCCCTAAGAATAAGGTTACTCTTCTGCTCCTGCAAGACCCGTGAGCTAAACACATGACAGATCGAACAGGAATCCTGCAAGTGGATGGTGCCTAAGCAGTACACACAACTGATGTGACCGTCAGTAAGTGACATCTTTTGTGTGCATGAGTCACACTTTTTTTAAAATCCTGACTCTTTGGTCCCCTTTGACATCCTGATTATAACAGTTTAATACACAATTAGCAGTGAAAACGGCAGGCCAGTTGAGTCACTCAAATGCAGTAATGTAACTAGCTTACCACAAAACACTATCAATATAACTACGTGACCAATTAGCAAATAATTAAACAAACATTATAACTAACAATCAGGAGAATAAATAAACTTTTTTTTTTTTTTTTTTTAAGGAAGATTAAAAGAGAGTTGAAGAAAGTTAGAGGAGGGTCTCTAACTTAAACGACGCACTCCTCCAACCGAGGAGACACCTCTAACTTAAACGGTGAAAGGGGGAGTCCTCTAACTAAAATGGGCTAAGGAGAGAAAGGAAGAGAATCCTCAAACTTAAACGGATTCCTCAGGAGGCAGCGCTAGATAGTAAGCCTAAAAGAAGGGCAACGGCCAAGTTAAAGTCAAGAGGTTACACAGACAAGGTAATATTAAGCAGGTATCCTATACTAAATTTTTGCTAATAAGGTAATTAATATATTGATAAAAAAAGAGTTCACTTAGCCTGAGCTAGAGAAAAGCAATTCCGAAGCTGCAAGCGGCAAAAGAGATCTGGGGAACAACTGCTAGGCATTTTGGGATAGGTTATAGCCTCGAGCCAATGAAAGCTCTTGAGCTTTAATATTTATTTATTTATTTATTTTACATTTGTTGACCGGGCTAGTCTAGCTGGATATATGTCCATTTTCAGTAGAGGCCCAGGGAGATAAGCTCCAAAGTTCAGTTACAGTACATATCTACAGAAGTACATATATGAGATCGACTACATTATGCGGCCAAGTCACCCAACCAGCAAGAATGAAGGCGAGATAGGACAACATAACTTTTAGTTATGTACTCACCATAACTTCAGATGTTTGGGATCCATCTCGCCTACATTCTGACTGATGGGTTCTCTCTTATTGGCTGAGCTTATTATATCCCAGGATGCACCACTACCAGTCCCCCAGATCTAGTTTGTCCGCATACATGCACACATGCACGCACTGATTATATAACATCGTCAGATGAAACAAGATAAAAACAGTAGAACTCAAACCGTTCAATCTCTTCTGATCTCCAAGGCAGGGGAAGGAATGTGGCGAGATGGATCCCAAACATCTGAAGTTATGGTGAGTACATAACTAAAAGATGTTAGGACAGCGTCCTAGCACCTGAATCCTGGGTGGCTCACTGGAAAACACTCCTGAGTACCGTGGAACCAAATGATGCTCGCCCTTTAGATGCCACATCCAATTTATAGTGGGAAATGAAAGTGTGCGGATTGGACCAAGTAGCACAAATCTCAGAAATAGCGAGCTTGGAATGAAAAGCTATAGAAGTCGCCATAGCTCTGGTAGAGTGAGCTTTGATAGATGTTGTAAGTTGCTTATTCGAAGAGGAATAAGCCTGAGTTATACAATCTCTAATCCATTTGGAGATAGTAGCTTTTGTGATGGTTTTACCCAATTTATTGTCTGAGAAGGACACAAATAACTGGTCTGATTCTGATTTGCTGAGTCCTGTCTAAATAGATTGCCTGTGAACATCCAATTTATGGAGAGTGTATTCTGCTGCATTGGAGAATTTTGGAAAGAAAACTGGTAGCTCTAGAGATTGTTGGAGACAGAGATTAGAACAGACCTTTGGGACAAAATATGGATTAGGCCTAAGTGATACTCTATCCTTGTGAAAAATCAAACGGTGGTTTGATAGATAGGGCTTGAAGCTCTGAAACTCTTCTTGCAGAGGTAATTGCAACTAAGAAGGCAGTTTTCCAAGACAGATATTTTAACTCACATGTAGGAGCCGGTGGGAAGATGTTAACAAATCAAGATCCCACGGAGGCAGGATGAAAAACTGGGGGTCTTAACAGGCACCTTTAATGAAAGTTTTGCATAATCTGCTGCTCATCAATGGAGGATCCATGGATTTGGAATTTAGAGATAGCCGCTAGTTGGACTTTAATAGTAGAGACAGAAGATCCTTGATTAAACAGGGATGTTAAGAATTTCAAAACCTCTGGGATTGGAGCAGTGATAGGGTCTAAGCCCCTGAGTTGTGCCCAGATAGCAAACCTCTTCCACTTACTGAGGTACAATTTCTTAGTGGTGCGTTTGTCGGCTGAAGATAAAATGTGAATAACTTCCAGGTCTAATGTGTGATTTCTGACTAAAGTCGGAAGTGGAGGAGCCAAGCTGTCAACTTCAAGGAGTGGAGGGACTGATGTTGACGACCCGACTGATGAATTAGCAGATCCGGAGTTAGATCTAAAGTCCAAGGATCGTCCACGCATGTTTCTTCAGGTAGGAAACCATACCTGGCGAGGCCAGTGGAGCAATCAGTATCATTGTGGACCCCAATTGAGAAGCTTTCTGAATGACTTTGGAGAAGTGGAATGGAGGAAAGGCATAAAGTAGCCCTGTTGGCCAAGGTTGTGCTAGAGCATCCATAGCTGCTTCCCTGATGTGGAGTCAAGGAGAAGAACCTTTGCACTTTGTGTTTAGTGGTGTTGCAAACAGGTCGCAGCACGCGCGCCCCCATCTCCTGAAAACCTGAGCTGCTACTGTTTCGTTTAGGGACCACTCGTGAGGAGAGAATTGTCCTGCTTAATCTGTCTGCCAATATATTTGATTTCCCGAATGTGGGTCGCTACCAAGAAACGGCTGGTAGCTACAGCCCATTCCCACACCCTCATGGCCTCTCTGCAAAGGTAAGATCTGGTCCCTCCTTGTTTGTTTAGATACCAGACCACCGACATGTTGTCTGTGTGGATGGCGATTATGCCCTGAGGGAGAAACTTGTGTAAGGCCTGTAAGGACAGAAGTACAGCCCTCATCTCCAATACATTGATGTGGAGAAAAGTTTGCCAGGCGCCCTGAACTAACCTGCCCAGACAATGCCCCCCCCACCCTGTCTGGGAGGCATCTGTCGTCAGGGTGACCACTGGAGAGGGAATAACAAAAGGACTTCCCTGATTTAGATTGGATGTCTGAATCCACCAGCGAAGGTCCCGTTTGCATGTTTCTGTAATCATAATGGGGAGATTGAGGGGAAGATCCTGAAAGGACCATTGAGTCGATAATAGCCACTGAAGAATCCTCATGTGCAATCTTGCCAGAGGAACTAGAAGAACCGTGGCAGACATCGAACCTAAAACTTGTAGGACCATCCTGGCTGGGGCCTTGGATCTTGAAATCAGGGCTTGAACTTGGCCTTGTAAAGTTTGGATCCTTTCAGTAGGAAGAAAAACTTGCATCAATTTTGAGTCTATCTCTGCTCCTATGAACCTTATGCGCTGAGAGGGCAGCAAGACAGACTTTGACCAATTGAATGTAATTCCCAGGGTAGCACCCAGGGAGATGGTGGCTTTGAGGTTGTCCATTAGTAGATGACTGGTGGTGGCAGTCAGGAGCCAGTCGTCCAGATAGGGAAACACTTGGAATCCAAGACTCCTCAGGTGAGCCGTTACTACTGCCAAACATTTGGTGAACACCCTGGGGGATGTGGTGAGACCAAAGGGCAGAGCACAAAATTGGAAATGACTGTCTCCCAGGCTGAAGCGCAGATACTTCCTGGGCCGCGATGTATCGGTATGTGATAATAGGCGTCCTTGAGATCTATGGAGCACATCCAAACATCCTTCTCCAACAATGGGAGAATGGATTGTAACGTGACCATTGAATTTGGATTTCGTGACGGATTGGTTTAGTCTGCTGAGATCAATATTGGTCTCAGGTCCCCTGTCTTTTGGCACTAAAAGAACCTTGAGTAATTTCGGATCCGATCTGGTCTGTGGGGACGGTTGGATGACTCCTTTTCTAGCAGCTTTAAAGCTTCTGGCTGCAATTTCCCTTTGACTGGGTGGTGGGTCCGGGATTTTTGGACGGTGGGGTGAGTGTGTGAAGGGGATGGTGTAACCTCCGGCAATAATCCGAAGCACCCATCTGTCCTGAGTGATTGACTCCCAGGCTTTTAGGTGCTTGGCAAAGCGGCACCCGACTGGCTCGAGCAGCACAGCCGGGCAATCCCTCATGAAGTGTGGGAGGCTGAAGAGCCACGAAAGGACTCGCGGTCTCCAGGCCCTCTGCACGCCTCTGGGACGGCGTCTCCCAGAAAAATTTCCCGTCCTCTGCCTCTGGAAGGAATCTTCCTGCTGTTGATGGAAAAACTTACGTGGTTTGCGGAACCACATCTTCCCTCCTCCTTTAGCCTTGGGATAAGGCCGAAAGGGAGTGGAATAACGTGCACCTCGCAGATAAAGTTTTCCTTCTTGCTCACAGCGGGTGAGTGTCTTTAACCTTAGGTCCAAACAAAGAGGACCCATCAAAGGGAGCGTCGGCGAAGGAAGACTTGAAGGCCTCCATAAAAGCGGAGCCAGGCTTGTCTCCGTGAGAGCCACGCCTGTGCCTGCCGCTCTACCGCCCCCTGACGCTCTGAAATGAGCCTCATGGACGAGTTAGAAATTGAAGCAAGGATAGCCAACTGAGAGCTAACCGACTGGGCTAGCTGCTCAGGTAGGTTACCTGAGAGGGAATCTGACAGCTCCTTGACCAGATCCCTCTGAAGCCTGGTAAAATGTGCCATATAATTCAGGGACCTTAAAGTAAAGGCCGCTGAAGTCAGGGGAGTCGCCGTGCACCGGTCCATGCTCCTAGACTCCTTATTAGGAGGATCTCTGCCACGTCCTGTTGTGTAGCAGATGCCACCACCATGGCATCTACAGCCACGCCTGAGGAACTCCTTCTCGGGTGGGGCAGACAAAAATTTGTTAGGCGAAGGACTGGTTCCACGGTATCTGGATGTTCCCACGCCCTCCGACAAACTAAATCCAGGAGCTCATCGAGGCGGAGACACCCAGGAGGCGGAGGCTGAGCCCGAAGGCCTTGAGGAGCACTGACTCATCAGCAGAGGGGTTTGGATATCCAGCCGCCTCGTTGTTTGAGGATCTCTAAGATGTCTGCAAATGAGACATCATCCGAGGGCGACGGGACCCCTCCGCATCATCAAGATCAGTGTCTGATGCAATAGACTCGGGAGTCCACGTGCTTCCTCTTGCACGATCTCTTCCTTGGGGTTCCTCTGAAGACAACTCAAGAACCCTCAGGAGGAGGAACCCCAATGGGGTAACCTCAGGCCCAGGGGCTCCGCTGCCTAGGACAGGGGAACTGCCAAAGACCCAGTCTCCACGCCCAGGAAGGTGCGGTAAAGCCGGAGAGATGGCGAAGACTTGGCCAAGGCACTCCTCATAGCTCTGCGGACCCCAGAATCCTGGGAGTGTCCGTCCCCAGAGCCATGATAGCAGACGGAAGTCCGCGGCAAAACACCGAGAGGAGGCTCGGAACCGACAGCATAGGTCCCCCCCAGGTCCAGCCGAAGAAGTCTGTGTACCAAACTCGGACCCGAGGCGGGGTTGGAGTAAGGGTCGGAGCCGACCCTAAGATCTCCATCGGCTCCAACAGCACCTGCTCCGGCCAGCAGGGCGGTCGGAGGAGGAATAGCAATGACATGGGCATGGGCCATCGGCTCCGAAGCCAACTGGGTCGGAGCGAAACAAATTTTGAAAGACTGGGGACTGGAACAGTCTTTGGAGCACCCTGTCTATGTCCGAATCTGACATCCTCGATGACCTAGAGGATACTGAGCGGGTTTGAGATGGCCTCTCCAACGGCCCCAAGGGGCTAGGGGACCGGCTCGAGGCGACTCGATGACTATCGGCGAAGGAATACCACACTAGTTTCCATCGGTGCCGAGGAGGACTTGGCGCCGAGGAGGAAGTGTCTGAGCGGGCAGCCTTTGTCGGCTCGAGACCAGTGGAGCCGAAGGTGACCCGCCTCTCGATGCCCCAGCCATCGGCTCGCCAGAGGAGTCGAGACTGGTGGCATCGAGGCACCTCGGCTCCAAGTCCTTGGAGCCGAAGGAGAAGCCTGCCTATGTCTTTTGGCGGTCGGATCTGCCGGACTGGTCGGAGCCGGCCTTTCTTTAGCGGGAGAAGGAGAGGATGCTAAAGCTTCTTCGAATGAAGGTTTTACAAGACCTTTTAATATGAGCTTATTTTTCCTCTCTTGGAGGACCCTCGAGGAAAAAGCGTGACACACGCTGCAGGACTCCTGCAAATGCTTTGCACCCAAACAATAAACAGAGAGAGTGGTCATCTGTGATCGACATTTTAAAGTTGCACTTGGTGCACTTTTTAAAGCCTGAAGGCCTAGGTACCTGAGACATTCCAGTGAATTAAAGTCCAAAACACAGTACAAACACTGTAAATTATTAAGAAATTCTCTCTTCTTTGACCTTTTTTAACAAAAAAGATAAACTTTCCACAATATAAAGGATCCGAGATCCCTAACAAAACAGAAGTCACCTACAATCAAAAGACCGAAAGGCCTTTACACACAAGAGGTACTCTAGTCAACACTCACAACACAAGAATTTACTAAGTAAATTCCACCAAACTCACTCAAAACACAAGAATAGCTGTTAAAACAGCTTTTGTTGAAGAAAAATAGAAATTCCTGACAGAAAAACTAGTGAAATTAATCACCACTTAGCTCAGCCAGCTCGAGACCACGTCTTCACTTGTTAGCGGCAAACGAGATCTGGGGGACTGGTAGTGGTGCATCCTGGGATATAATAAGCTCAGCCAATAAGAGACTTCGCTCTTTGGCATCGAACCCATCAGTCAGAATGTAGGCGAGATAGGATCACATAACATCATCATGTTTTTGGGACAGACATGTATCATAAAGAGAAGCATTTATTTGGAATAACCTTCCTCTTCACATAAAGCAAAGAACTTCTCATACACTGGTCAAACATAACCTAGATGAATGGATGGGTTACTGCAAATTTAACCCTGGCTCATTAACCTTGTCCTTCATAGATGGGCAAAATGTAAATGTTTTGCTCGTCTCTGAGTTATTCGAACTTAAATTACAAGAACTAAAACTTCATGAGAATATAGTGGCTAAGCTTCTAAAAATCTTCATGGATCAACAGCCTAGGAAGTACCTACAAACCCATACTGTTCTGTAGCAATTTCTCAATAATTTATAAACAGGTCTCATACAGACTGGCAAGAAGTTGTCTTACACAGGGCCCTGAATAAAAGTAATTCCTTATTGCAATGTACCATTAAAAAGTGAGAAGCCTACCAAGTCTCAAAGGGGGGGGGGGTTTCTCTTCTTGAATTACAATAATTTACACATACAGACAGTTATAGGCACCAGCGAACCATGTAGTCGCTGGGCCCACCTAGTCCTTGTGGCCACCAGGTACAGCAAGTTAGCTTATTTTGTTATATTTTTGTCAAACCAACAAAATCTAGTACAACAATCTTGTATACTTAATAAACCAGGTGGGTACTAATAGTTCTTTAGGATGAAGAATCCCAAAGACTGGCACCACTTCTTCTAATTTAAAATTAGAATATAACTCTGGTTATAGGAACAGTGTTTTTTCATGTAGCTGGCTTCACAGTTTCATTAATGATATCCCTAACATCGTGCCCTTGACTTAGACAAACCTTGCTGGTGGGCATTCTTTCTCCAATAAAATTATTATAGATGGCACGTGATACCCATGGCTGCCGGAGCCGCATAATCACCTTTGACTGTGTGGGGATCCCGCAAAAGCTGCTGCTGGTTGGCAGGGGAGGATGAGGAGGAGAAAAAAAGGATCATTCTTTGATTACATGACATGACCCTGTTACGATAAAGCAGGTAATCGGTGAGTGAACATGTGCAAGGCAGCCCACAACAATCTTTGTGCTTATGTTGGATTTTAAGAACAGATGTTCCCGATCTGAAGGGATGATTGTATCTTTCAGGGTGTTTTTATAAATTCTGACAGGACACCAGATACTATATTATAACTCTGAACTTCTTCACTCAATAATTCTGGACAGGACACCAGATACTATATTATAACTCTGAACTTCTTCGCTCAATAATTCCAGACAAGGACAAAAATAATGGCTCAAAATCAGGAACACATTTTAAATGTTACCCTAATTCACTTAAAAAGTTAATAGACTGACACATTAGGTATCAAAGTACATTTCTTGGACAATAAAAAGTATGGAACTCTAATGCCTGATATTACTAACCGTCTGTAATCCTGAATGACTTACCAGCAAATCAAACTTTTTTTATAAGGAACACAGCAAAAATATAAGTCAAAATCCTGGACATTACATGAAATCAGGGACAGTAACAGATATGTATTACTCTCCTCAGTGAGGTAAATAAAAGTGATTTACTCCTGCTGTTTGCCGACTGCTTAACAACAGTCACGGATCTGGTGTGGCAGTATTAGTGGCGTGCAATGTACTGCTATTTGCTGAAATTGGTGTAAAGCTAGTGTTGCGATGGCTTATACTTTATGTGTAAGAGAAACAAAAGTACAGTTGTGTACACTTACCATAAATGTAGATGTTTAAGTGTATTCACTGTTGCAGTCATCACATTTGGGTTATCTGCTTGCAGTAGCCCTCAGTCGGCCTGATTATCAAAGTCTTGGGTCCTGCGTCGGTTGCTGCCGCATCTTCCATGACATCAGGTAGTCAGGGGCATAAAGCACGCAGCCGATGCCATTACATCAGTTTTTCTTGCCCCAGTTGTTAGGTGCCCCCCTTAATGGGAAGCAATATATATATATTCTGTATATATATATATATATATATATATATATATTATACATATACACACACACACACACTCACACACACACACACACACACACACACAAGGTTATACCTCCAACAAAAAAGCAAAAAAGCTTTTAAGTATAGTAAAGGAGAATAGAGGTACAGCCAAAGGAAGTCAGGGGGCTGGAGGAAGGGTAACCAGGACTGCAACAGTGAATACACTCGAACATCTACATTTATGGTACATGTACACAACTGTACTATGTTCTTTGTGTTTCACTGTTGCAGTCATCACATTTGGGTAGATTCCCAAAGCCAAGGATGGGAAAAGGAATTTAGATAGTATTAGGACCAGCTATAAGGCCCTGCAAGACTGCAGTGGCAAAGCCAGCTCTGGATTTAGAGAAAATTGGCAAATGGTAATGCTTGGTGAAAGTATGTACAGAACTCCAGGTAGCAGCTTCTAGGATGTCGCTGGCAGGGACACCTCTGAGAAAGGCTGTAGAGGTAGATGCAGCCCTGGTTGAATGGGGTCTAATCCCCTGTGGGATAGGTTTTCCATGGTGCTTATAGCAGAAAGTAATGCAATGGCATATCCATTTAGAAATGGTTTGCTTTGAAATAGTCCTCCTCTCTGCCCCTGCAGCAAATGCCACCAGCAGTTGTTCAGATTTCCTTTGAGGTTTAGTCCTGTCCAAGTAAAATCTAAGTTGACTGTGCACATCTAAGGAGTGCAGTATCTGTTCCCCTTTGTTCTGTGGATTAGAAAAGAAGTTTGGCAAATTAATGGACTGATTAAGAGCCACATTGGATTCCACCTTGGGCATGAAAGAGGGATTGGTCCTGAGGGACACCCTGTCCGCATGAAAGATGATGAAAGGCTCCACTGCCATAAGGGCCTGTAATCCAGATACCCTTCATGCTTAAGTGACTGCTAAAAGGAAAGCTGTTTTCCAAGAAAGGAATTTTAATTCTGCAGTTGCAGCTGGCTCAAAAGGGGGAAAAGTGAGTTTTTCAAATACAAAATTAAGGTCCCAGGCTGGAGTAGGGGCTCACATAGGTGGTCTTAAGTTTGTGGCCCCTCTGAGGAACTGCTTGCACAGTGGGTAAGAAAAGAGGGGTGGTTCTGTGTTGTAATGAGCAGAAATGGCTGAGGCATGTATTTTAATGGAGGAAAATGAAAGGCCCTTGTGAAGCATTTCAGTTAAGTATTGAATCTGAGGTAAACTGGGTGCTGATGTGGCCATCCCTTGAGTTTGGTTCCAGGCACAGAATCTTTTCCATTTTTCAGCATAAGCTTTTCGAGTACTAGGCCTCCTTGCCTCCAAAATGACATCCAACACTTGTTTACTGAGGGATGGTAACGGAGAGATTAGGTAATTAGCCAGGCTGCCAGGTTCAGGGTTTGCAGCTGGGGGTGCAGAATCTGGCTCTCCTGCTGAGACAGCATGGTCGGGGTCTGAGGTAAGTGCCATGGGGCCAGCTGTGACACACTGTGCAAGATGGGGTAACAGTGTTGGTGTGGCTAGTCTGGTGCAATCAGTATCATCCTTGGTTTGTCCTGTTTGATCTTTAGTAGCACTTTGGAGAGGAGAGGCAAAGGAGGAAAGGCATAAACTGATAGATTTTTCCAGCTGAAGGACAGAGCATCCACTTTCCAAGCTTGTTTGTGGGGAGTCCTTGTGCAGAATTTGTCCAATTGGTAGTTCTGGGGGGAGGCAAACAGGTCTATACCCGGGATCCCCCACTTGTTGAACAACATGTTGAAAATCTTTGATTCCAGTTTCCACTCGTGTGGGTCTATGAGATTTCTGCTTAGTTCGTCTGCCAGCGTATTTAGTTTTCCTGGCAGGAATTGAGCCTGTAGATGCACTTGGTAGCTCAAGGCTGTATTCCACAGAGCCATGGCTAGTCTGCAGAGGGGGTAAGAATGGTACCCCCCTGCTTGTTTATGTACCACATAACAGTGGTGTTGTCAGTCTTTACCATTAATTGTCCTGGAAGAATTTGGTCCTTGAAGGCTATCAGAGCATTCTGTACAGCTAACATTTCTTTTTAATTGATATGCAGGTGCATTTGACTTGGGTTCCATTTGCTCTGAATGCGCTTCCCTGCCAGGTGAGCCCCCCCATGCATAATCTGATGCGTCTGTTGTTAGGGTTTGGGTGAAAGGGGGTAGAGTGAATGGTAGTCCCTTGTTTTGGTGGCTGGCCTCTGCCCACCAAATTAATTCTAACAGTAGGCAAGGTATGATAGGAATCATTGCTTCTAGATACTGAGAATGTTGACACCATAGGCTTTTTAGATACCACTGTAGTTTCCTCATATGCAGTCTTGCATATGGAATTAGTAGAATGCATGAGGCCATGAACCCCAAGGCATGCAGTACTTGCCTTGCAGATATAGCAGGGTTTTTGTGGCCACTAGTTTGAAATAAGTTGTCAAATGAATTTGTTTCTCTGGCGTGAGGAAAACCATCTGGAAAGCTGTGTTCAAGCTTGCTCCCAGTAATATAATTTGTTGACAGGATACTAGATGTGATTTCTTTTCGTTTATGGTGTACCCCAGACAAGTTAACACCTTTTGTACAAATGCCACATGGTTCAGAAGTATGTCCTGGCTTTCTGCCTGAATTAGACAATCGTCCAGGTATGGGTATATTTGAATATTTCTTTGCCTGCAAAATGCAATGACTGGAGCTAGGCACTTTGTGAATACCCTGGGCGAAGTAGATAAGCCAAAGTGCAGTGCAGAGAATTGATAGTGCATGCAGCCTGCTTTGAAGCGTTGGTATTTTTTGCAAGATTCCCTGATTGGGATGTGCAGGTAGGCTTCCTTTAAATCCAGTGTTGCCAACCAGGCATCTTTGCCTATCATGGGAAGCAACTGGTGAAGAGTTAGGATCTTGAATTTTGGAATCACCAAAAAGGAGTTTAGGATAGACAGGTCCAGGATAGGATGCCATGAACTGTCTTTCCTGGGTACCAGGAAAATTCTTGAGTAGAAACCTTGTCCCTTTTCCTCTTCTGGTACAGTCTGAATAGCCTTTAATCTTAAGAGATAGAGTACTTGTTTTTGAGCCTTTGCCCTCTGATTTGGGGGTAGATCTGGCCAATTGTTTGGGGTTGGTAGTGTGTGGAAGTGAAATCTGTAAACTTGGGAAACAATGTGTATAACCCATTTCTCCTGGGTAATGAGTTCCCAGTTTTTTGCTTACAGAGCAATCTTTCCCCCTAAAGGAGCAGTCAGTTGAGAAGTGCTTGGAAGTTTTAAAGTTAAGTCATTGAGATAGCGTACCATAGTGGGGAATCTTACTACTCCCTGATTTGGAAGTGGGAGCCCTCCACTGCTTAGTCCTGTGATTACCCTGGGACTGAAGCCTGGGTGTTCTGCTGGTTCTGGGTTTAAACTAAGAAGGCCTGGAAGAGGCAGGAAAGGACCAATTTTTTGAGGGCCCATGCCTACTAAATCTAGGAGGCTGCACTTGTAAGAAATCTTTAACAGTTTGCATAGATTTAGCCTTTTCCTCCATCTTTCTAAGAACTACTGCTTTGTCACCAAACAGGCGGTCCTGATTTAAGGAAACATCCAGCAATTTAGTTTTAACATGATCTGGCAGAAATCGCTCCTTAAGCCAAGCATGCCTTCTAAGTACAGACCCGGTGGCACCAAGCCTGCAAGATGCCTCTAGTGAATCAAAACCACATTGCAAAGTATGTTTTCCAAACCGCTGAGCAGAATGCATTAAATCCTGTAAATCCTTATTTTCAGCACAATCAGGAATCAACATCATTTTCTGTTTAAGCAACCCAATAATATGCTGCTGATGCTTTAACATATGAAACTGGCAATTTAAGGCCCTGATGGCCAAGGTGGCAGAGGTGTATACCTTCTTACCCCATCTATCCAAGGCCCTGGAATCTCTATCAGAGGGGGAATCAGAGTAATCCTGGCTTTCCCAGTAAAAATGTTCCCTAAGAGAATGCAAGGTTTCACTAAAAGAAAAATCCTCTGGGGGTGAAGCAGAGAGAAAAAGAGTCCTCTGCATCAGAATCCTCATAGGTAGATAAGGGTAAATCCTGGTCATCAGAGGAGACAGAAATTTCAGAATCCTGGTCAGAAGTATCCTAAGCAAATCCAGTCCTAGGTCTCTTAGAGGGAAAAGGTTGACTTCCCCTGATTAAAGTAATAAGGTCTTCAGCCATTCTTATCATTTGTTTTTTAGGCATAGAGGCCTGACCATGCGGTCTGGGCGTCGGTTTCCTAGGCATGGTTCAAGTTTTAGGCCTAGAAGAAGAAGATGGCGTTGGTTTAATTTGCAAGTCAGTAGGCCTGAATACACCCTCAGAAGCCGGTGCCTGCACAGCGGCTCTGGACCCATCCAAGGTAGAGACATTCGGAGGTTCCACAGTTGAAGCATCTCGCGGCATACCGGACTCCAAATGGGTCTCAGTAGAGGCCTGCAAATCTGAAGTAGCAGGTATCATGGGCTGCGAAAGCATCTCACTGAGTACCGGCGAACTGGCGACTAGCTTAGGAGAAGCGTTGTCAGCAGCTTTGGAACTATGCAGCCTGTCTCTGTCTTTATCTTTGCGTTTTCTTGGAATGTTGGTAGTTGGGTGGCTTATCGAAGACATATTTGGATAATTGAACCGAGAACCAAAATATTTAGAAGCGAAAATGTACCGACAACGAATAGATCGTGCTTTAAATACGGCACAAAACCGACAGCGAGGTACGTCATGGTCAGGGCCTAGGCAAGGAATACAGTACAAATGAAAATCTTTGAGGTATTTGCTTTCCACAATAAATACAATTACTGACTTTTACTGACATTGGTTTAGAGCAAGAAAAGGATTCCCTAATGGGGTACTTAGCTTTTAGTTGAAGACTTTGGTTCTGAAACTCGAAAATGAAAATTTCAGGAGTCAGCCGACCGGCATTTGTGAACTGCTTCTGTTTCAGGCACCGCATGGCAAGAAAGACTGATGTAATGGCATCGGCTACATGCTTTATACCCCTGACTACCTGACGTCACGGAAGATGAGACAGCAACCGACGCAGGACCCAAGACTTTGATAATCAGTCCGGCTGAGGGCTACTACAAGCAGATAACCCAAATGTGATGACTGCAACAGTGAAACACGAAAAACATCTGGCTATAATTTCCTCCACTCTCTAGCACAAACAATCTGTACTGCCATTATGTTTGGGGGGGGGGCATGGTTACAGTGTATTTAAGAGCACAAGTTGATCATAATGATAGGTTGCTACCTTTGGTGGCATGGCATGAAGGGGACGTGTGTGAAAGCAACTGCCCATTGCCCCTAGCACAATGAGTTGCACTACTCTATTAAGTTCTTGGCTGTAATTTTTTTTGCGTGAAGTCTGCATGCCCTCCCTTTTCTGTGTAAGTCTATCAATGTTCTCTGACTTTTTATAGCACCTCAAAAACATGCAGCAGGTGAACTGGAATTCCTTCAGTTTCCCTAAAGGTGAACAAGCAGAATGTGTGTGTAAAAAATATCACTGAATTTTAATTGTTCACACACATTAATGACTGGCACATCATAACTCTTAAATAGCAGTGATCAATAATTTTATTTCAAAAGTAAGGCATACAATACACCACAGAACAGACACAAATTTAGATCTTCAAAGGGTATGGGTGGCCACCATACTACATACTGTATAAATAGATTTTAACATGGACTCAGTGGTGGTCCCTGCCCTTAAGTGTACCCATTCTAAAACCAACCCTGCTCAGAGATGTGCACAGAAGATTGATGAAACATGGCTGGGGGCTGGAGATGGTGTGGTCATTACTTTTTTAACTTTCATCACAATCAAACCCCTCACGTATGCATGGGAAGTCAATACAGCTTGTGTTGGGGCTGGGGACAGTGTAGCTATTCTTTTGTTTACTTTTCTCATAGACCTCAGAGGTGTGTTAAGTAGGTTACTATAGCTTGTGCATGGCAGTATACTGTCTAGGTGCAATAAGCTGGAATACATTTCTATGACCATTTATTTTTCACAGTTTGCTCACAATCACGCATCAGGAAGGTATACAGGTGCCTGTCTTTGGAGAATAGGAGTGAAGGGTATTATGACAGCAGTCATTTGAAATACAGGACTGTGACTACTTGAACCTCTGCTTTCATCCCAATCTAACATCAGAGGGATGCGCATGCAATGACTGTCTTTTTATTTGGGGGGGGGGGATACCTCTCAAGCAATTGTCTTATTAGTGTTACAGTGAGGTACAGTTTTGTTAGCTCTGAACATTAAGCATTGACCACAACTTAGGTCTTCCTTGAAATACAAAAATAAGACTGAAATTATTTTCTTACTCGTGATTTTTGTTCAGGCCACACTAGAACAAAAGTTTGAGAGAAAATGCACTAAAATGCACTAAAGAGCATTGCTAACCCCACAGACCCCCAGCTTACTTAGGTTATTTCCTACACAGTTATTACTCTGCTCTCCTGGCTACATAAGATAAGTTTATAAGGACAAAAGGAAAACTAAGGTTGAAGAGCAACACTGAATTTCTTTTAATCATATTTTTTGTTCAAGCCACCACTGGATAAAAAGATTATGCAAAAAACTTTAAAATCCACTTCAGAACATATAGAAAGTCATGCTTCTTGAAAAAGCTGAGGAATACGGCATAATGTGAGGAAAAGGAAGTGAAAAGTAACATTCATGGTTTAGGAAGCCCAGGATGGACAGAAAACAGTGGAGAACACTGGTAGTTGTTATGAAGAAGGGGTGAAATAGTAGGCAGTGCCTAGGGCTCTATTTCACCAAAGGCCAGCCACATAGATAGAGGTGTTGTAATGTATCATCACTGCAACAAAATGCCAGTCACTGAATGTTCCTCCTGTGAGACGGCCCAACGAAGTGTGGTAGACAGGGGAGATGTAATATAACATTGTATCTACAGTTCAGTCTGTGTGCACAACTCCTAAAACTCTGTAACATGAACTAAAATGTTGCTTAGGAAGCATGGCAGTGACATACTGATAGTTAGACTGGAAGCACCCGGGGCCCCCAACTTGACACTTGCTGGCACCCCCAAACTGATAACGCTGCCCTGTTTACACAGAAAAAAAAACATTTTCCACTCCTGCCTTCTTATCAGGAAGCCTAGTTACTCACTTCAGCTCCTGTACCACATGTACTCACTGCAGCTTTATTTAACTATATAATCTCATTACAGTCATTCTCCCAAAATTAACAATAAATCTACAGAATTAACAGTGAGGGAGAAGAAGTGGGGTAGTTACCTAAAAGTCAGAAAACAAATCCTCACTCTGTTATATTGACTGCCTACTGCACATATGCTGCAACAGTATTTCCTTAAATTCTGTCTCAGTATTCAGAACCACTGTAGAGAATCCCACTAGATCCCCACTAAAAGGAGGTCTGATGTAAATATTTTTTTTGTAGAACAGAAAATACCCTTAAACAATACATCAGCAAAAGGAAACTGTGATTTCTGTCCTGAGCATGACTAATGAATGGTCGGACTGCCTACAAGTTTTATCTGAGTGCTGTAACACTCATAACTATCTACAAGTACTGAAGAGTATGTAAAATGCTCTCATTCAGGTCCTGAGGATGTGTGCTGCAAGAACGCAATTTGATTGTTCTTAAAAAAAATACTGTACATATGTCCAGCATGACATTTGGCATAAAGGCAGGATTTACTGCAAAGCAGAACCCTGGTCTTTATGAAAAATTACATAATTAGGAAGGTTAGATTTTTGGAGGAGTATGTCATCAATAAAATCGTGTTAGCTAGAGTAATCTAGTATAATTGCCTACATAACCGTGTACTGTTTAAAGGAGGTTTAGAACTCAACCATACTTTTGTGTAAACAAAAACAATGGTTCTTTTTTCAAGTGCATTAATGTATTACGTCCTATGTGAGCACTGTCATTAAATTTCTGATTTCCTCTGCATCCTGAGTCAATATACTCAAAGAAATATGAATTTCCTTGAACCCTGCAACGAGTATGCTAATAGCACACTGAGTGCTTACACATTTAAGTATCATACAAAGATACCGCAAACTAAGCTGTATTTGTAGTTCATTGTGTCAAGTCTTTGTAGACAGAAATGTAGAAAAATAAGGTTATTAATACCCCACCTCCTTTTTTTCTGCTGTTGCTGCTTCATTCACTGGCAGTGATACTTCACTAAACAGAAGCATTACACAAACAGACTCCCACCTCAGGCAAACACTGGCTAACAGTCTTCTTTTTCTTTCGGCTGTTCCCATTAGGGGTCGCCACAGCAGATAATCTCTTTCCATTTCTTCCTGTCCTCTGCATCTTGCTCTGTCGCACCAACCACCTGCATGTCCTCTCTCACTACATCCATGAACCTTATCTTAGGCCTTCCTCTTTTCCTCTTACTTGGCAGCTTCATCCTTAGCATCCTTTTCCCAATATACCCAGCATCCCCCCTCAGCACATGCCCAAACCAACTTAATCACACCTCTCTGACTTTGTATCCAAATAGGGTTACCACCTGTCCCACTTTCCGAGGGACAGTCCCTCTTTGGGCAGCAGTGTGACAAAAAAAAAAAAAAAAAAAAAAAATCCTGAGAAACAGTTATTCTGTATCTAAAATACCTAAATGTTATAACAAACAGAATTTAGGCAAAAGTTAAGTTCTATCCTTTTGTACTGATTTGAAAAGGTGGCAACTCTATATCCAAACCGTCCAACTTAGGCTGACCCTCTAATATACTTATTCCTAATCCTGTGTACCTTCGACACACCCAGTGCAAATCTTAACATCTTTAACTCTGCCACATCCAGCTTTGACTCCTGCCTTTTTGTCAATGCCACTGACTCCAACCATACAACATAGCTGGTCTAACTATCCTCTTGTAGACCTTCCCTTTCACTCTTACTGGTACTCGTCTGTCACAAATCACTCCTGACACTCTTCTTCACCCATTCCACCCTGCCTGTACTCTCTTCTTCACCTCTCTTCCACACTCGCCATTACTCTGAACTGTTGATCCCAAGTACTTAAACTCATCCACCTTCGCCAGCTCTACTCCCTGCATCCGCAGCATTCCTCTATCCTCCCTCTCATTTACACATATATATTCTGTCTTAGTCCTGCTGACCAACAGTACATTTTAAAAATCCTTATGCACAGTTCTGCAGCCTAGAGGCCTCTGCTTCTTGGTGTGGTATGTGAATACCACTGTTTTGAATCTGTCCAGAAGTGGACTGTGTGCCCTTCGTTTAGGTATGCTCTTGATGCCAGAAGTCAGTTTCTGTAATGATCTTGTACCACTACTGTTTCATTACCACCATATTGACTGCAGGGAGCCATCACTGTAACAATTACATTAGCTGTACTAGACAGAAGCAGAAGGCACAATTAATTTTGGCTCAGGGAGCACAGCAGAGAAGATAAAAGCAAGACAAAGGAACAAGCAACACACAACACCCTCTGGACAACAAGCTGCCTTTTGTGCAGTAATACCAGGTAAATAGCCTCACTGCAGCTGCAGCCCTATTTGTTTTTGCACATTCTGAGAGTTTTGATGCTTACATATTTCAGCATAAATTATAATTACTTTAAATCACAGTAGGACTTAGAATCCTGAAATTTATTTATGTTTGCTCAGTTACAAATTAGAACATCACAAAACTCTTTCAGTCAAGCAATTTAAAGTACTATAAAATTTGTTTTATGCACTTTATTAACGTAGGTGAAAGCGATTTAGGTAATATAATTAATGATAATATCAGTTAGACTAAATTTAATTATATATTACCACCCTAGAACAGGGGACATGGAGAGATTTAAAGCACAGTGTTGTGTTGTGATGCAGTGGATGGAACAAGAGGCTTAAAGAAAGCCCCCTGATTTGTAACTTGCAAAATTATGAGTAAACCAATGCTATGCAAAGGAAGATTACAGGAGAACCTAATATCTATATAAGTAAATTAAAATCAGACAAATATATGGGTGCTCCAATGAAATAACCATGCCACATTACACAAGAAATCATTTGTTTCAGTAATGGTTCACAAAATGACCTAAATATATGAATAAGCAGTATGTGTTAGTATATAATGGTCCTGGTTACAAATAACTTAAATAATAAAATAACAGAGTAAAACAGTAAAGGCTTGAAACGATTTCTAAACGTTGGCTGAATGCTTTTGTGTGTGTGGGTGTGTGTGTGTGTGTGTGGGGGGTTGAATCAGTTCATCAGTACAGGAAACTGTCAGCATGAAATGCACATTCCAATACTTTCAGTTAATCACTTTACTCCCCCACCTGTGTACTTCTACTAAAACCTTGTGATAGCCCAGCCATATATATATAATTATTTATGAACCAGCTTTAAAACCCACTTCTTGACTACATTATTATTTTCTGCCCTACCTAGTACCTTCTCTCACATAATTGTCTCTGAATTTGTAAGCACTAATCACATGATCAATTATGTCTCACAAACCCAGTAATACACCTCTTCAAATGCTCAATGTTCAGCATCTACTATTGCATAAGCATCTTTTATACTGTAATAGTTGTCCTTATTTTACATGAATGCAATCTAATTAACAAATGTATATTACATAATGTCTGTTCATATATATTACTGAATGTCCGTTTAAAGTGTGCACTGTGTTAAAGCTTTTCTCCCTGGGCCACTGCTGTAAAGAGGTTTTAGACAAACCCAGTAAACAAAAAGCAAAATAAAAATAAATTATGAAGACTATATGCAAAATGTAACTAATTTGCTCTGTTTTCTTTATTTATGTATAAATAGACTCTATAGTATAAGTATCAGTGGTCACCAATGAGTAGAAAGGATAGCAGTAAAAAAGAGGGGGGTGTAACATGCAAACATCATGAGCTACACAGCTGTGCTTGTTATTGTAGTTCTGACTGTTAGCAAGTTCTGCATATTATTATACGAAGGTTAAACATGGCAGGAGAGTGCAAGATTTTATTAATTTAGACTGTAACTGTCAGTGCAAGATATACATTCGTAAGTTATGGAAAAAAGAACATTTTTCATATGTTCTATCATAGTACACTAACGGATTTGTGAGAAAGAGTACAAGTGAACACCCATCATCAGTTACAGATACTAAAATATTTGCAAATTAAAAGTTAAGAGCTCAAAACAGTAGCATCTGTATTACTGAGGAATGTCACCTGTAAGCTGAAATGAATTTCTATGTATGTGCAGTGGAACAGTCAGAGCTTTTTTGGGGCTGGTACGTGCCAGTACAGCATACTGGCACCTCTGCTGCCCTGTTTATTAAAAAAAAAAAAAAAAGCTTTCTTTTTTAAGGAAGTTGTTCTTTAAGAACGCCCCTTGCATTGGGTTGCATATAATTAGATGTCAAACACAAGTTTACCTACTTAATATCTAGTAGTTGTACTACCTTTTCCTCCTTCCCTGTGTGTTACCACTTCAGCACTATGTCTAGTATTGTGTAGCTAAAACATTCATCCCCTTCCTATACTTAAGTACATACTCTTAGATGACTTATGTAGTTTAGCTTTCCTATTTGCAAGTTAATCTATTCTCCAATACTTTCTCCCACATGCCATATATATGCATGCTGCTCTTCCTGCCTGTACATTCCCTTACAATTAGCTCTTGCTGACATACGGAATGGTATACAGCATAATTTTTAGCAAAGAACAGACTTTTTACCATAATCACTGCCCAAACTGGTTTACCTTTCATATTGATTCTGTTGTTATGGTCTACTGCAACCAGGTCCACTATTGACCATGGTTGACTTTATCACATACTGAATTTTGGAGCTCTCTGCTACCCACTCCTTCCTGTCCCAGGATGCATTGTGCCATTTAAATCCCTTACCTGGCATTCAGCACCATCTTTTACTGTCCTTTCTAGGGTTAGGAGTCCCGTATGTAAACAGTGATGTGCAGTGCTGTGGTTAAGTTATGCAAGTGTTGTGATACGTTTTTTTCATATCTGAACTGGTTTTCCAATATTTTCAAAGGTAAATACTGCATTTATAGGGTGCTGTGTGATGGTATCTCATGCAATCTCACTCGTTAATGCTGATATTTTGGTGAGATAACCTGCTATCGTATGCTATTGCGTTAAAGCTGCTGCAGCGAACTGACTGACTTACAAAAAAAACTATGAATTACTAGAATGGATACAATGTGCTATTAGCAGCTATACCATTTAACTTATTTAAAAAATATAGGTTTCCATTCTCATGCATTTAATAAGATGTAATGGTTGTTATATAACCAAACATTTGTTGCAATCTCTAATACTGACTGTTTTTATGACTGTCGTAGTGATGCCTATTTAAGCATATATACAGGGTATAAAACTTGATTAAACATTGCCCTAAGCTGTATAATATGGTCAAATTACACAAACCCTTAGAATTACAATTATCCTAACTGTTTAATGCAGACTTAGTTCTCAGTTGGCAATTTTTGGAATAGTAATTAATTTATATCTTTTGTAACTATTCTTGCTGATATGTTTATAATTTCTTCTCTGCTCTGTGTCTATTATTTCTACTTACTGTACCCTTGACTATGCAATAGCCTTCTTTCTTCACCATTTTATTTGCTGGTACCTTTTCTATTTATTGATACTTATCTACTACTACTTAATCTGATTCTCCTTTTATTTGGCTTTTGACCCATCTCTGTCACTCTTAGCTGCCAGTTTTACCTATTGTTGCCCCTAACCTAACATACCTTTGCTTTATCCATTTTCTTTTGAATTAGGTTTCAAGCCTGCCTCAGCCAATTAGCCCACAAGCCTCATGCCTGACTTCCCAGTGGCTTCGTGAGCTACTATTTTTTACAGTGGACTCATTCTTGGCTTAGCTTCTACCTCACTTGTCTAATGTATGTGTTTTACTTACGCGGTTTAATCCACTTTTCTTGTTTTATGTAAACGCACATTGTGCACATCAATCACTGGAGAGTACTAGTTCCACCCCCCCGCTCTAAATTAGATCTGCTGAAGTTTCCATACTTCTTATTTTAAACTGGCACTCTCCTTTCCTTAGCAGTTTGGTTGCATACTTAGATGTCAAACACAGGTTTACCCATTTAATATTTAGTAGTTGTACTAGCTTTTCCTTCTTCCATATGTATTATCACTTTGGCACCGCTTCCAATGCATTTTCTTTGAATGTGGGTTTCGAATGTGAGTTTCAAAGTCACAGAAACTTTAATGCGAAGTCTGTTTTCATTGTGAGACTGTATGGCTTTGTTTAGCAAACATCTATCAGTGTTTGTGCTGGAAATTTTGAAATAAGTTTTAAATTAAATCCAAATATCTGTAATCTTTGTAGAAGTAAAGCAGAAAGCAGTATGCACACTGAGAGTTTTGAACAGTGACTATGGCAACTGGGGAGAAACAGCCAAATAATGGGACACTGAAATGGCTGTGTGTGTGTGTGTGTGTGTGTGGGGGGGGGTGACTGAGAGGGGGGTTAACCCAAATGCAACATATGCGTACCACCACCTGTTTACAAAAAAAGCACTGGGAACAATCATGGCAAGAATGGTATTTCATTTGATACTGATGAGTGATTGTAAAAAAAATTATGAAAGTATGCCAGTAGTTTTTCACATTTGCTTTAGTAATGCATTAGTGGGCTTGACAGCAGGACTGTCAATAGGAATACTTTTTGTACATTGATAACAGTAAAAAAAAAAGAGAAAATAAAGGTTATTAACATATACACACATCCTGATCCACAGAGTTATGTCTGTTCACAGAGTTATGTCTGTTCACAGAGTTATGAATACCAGAAATAATGGCACATCAACATCAGTATCTCAAGAATGATACCCTTTGCATTTGGGAGGAAAGTAACAGCTGCAAACTGACATTATTTGGTATGCATGCACAGTGAAATTGATACCAAAGAATAAACAGGGCCTAAGTTACTAAAAAAGTGTACCTGAAAAAAAAATGTTAAAAATATGAATTATGTTATTTCTGGTAATAATGAAAAAATGGAGATAAGATAGTTATATTGGGGACCGACTATATAATCAGAGAGTGCTGGAAAACAATTACAGTAAACCAGGAGAACTTTAAGACATCTACAGACATAACTGCCTATTTGATAAAGTAATGAATATAACAAAAGCTGGGTGACCCACACATGAACAAATGCTGCATTCTAACAGACAATGCTCTGCCACTAATACTTGCTACTTAACATGCATGGGTTTCTTAGAGTAACACTACTGCTCTGAAATATTATAAAACTATTATACGCATAATTTCCATATTTGGTTGAATATCACAAAACAGCAGTGATAAAGGAGGCGTGGCTGACATAACAGTTACGGATTTCACCCCAACCCAAGCACAAGGTATAGGGCTGGAACCTGACCTTCACTCAATGATTGAGTGGAATCTGCATTTTCTTCCCAGTCTATGTATGGTTCCTCCCACCTCCCAAAGCATGCTGAGTGTTTCCACCTTAGACTTGAAGGGTATACCAACAGAGTTCATCCAAAACTGATTGCAGTCATGGTTAGCAGCACAGACTCTAGGTTATGCCTATCAAGGCAAGAGCTGTGTAGACAGACTGCATCTGCAATGTGTAGCATCCCCTAGATATGAGAACACAGATCACAGACTTGGTTATAACTGTATGTGTTGTCACTACTTTAGAACAATTCTCAATTTTAACAGCACTTTTCTATGTAACAAAAATCTATTTCAAGTTTTACTTATTTGCATATTGCACAGTGGAGAGGCTATGCACACAAGTAAACACAATAAAAATTAATTGAAGGATGAACTAAGCTCAGTTAGTGGCAAAATAAATCTAACCAGCTATATAAACCATCAAAGAAGAAATGTCACAGCAGGCCAAGGAATATTTCAAGGATACAAAATATTCATATGATTGTAATGAAGTTGTAAGAACTATATGTGCTTTGGCTACACTGATCTAAAGCCAACAGTTATCCCCCTACACAAAGGTGAACGATCAACAAACCCAGGGAACTACAGACTCATCCATTTGACTAGCCTTACATGCAAGGCCATGGAAAAAATTATTGTGGGTCTGTCAAATCTCAGTTTTTGTCAGGGGGCGTCAAAAGGTCAATATAGCAAAATGGTGCACACTGCCTACCTCGACCTGGCAAAGGCAGCTGACACAATACCTCACTAAGGTGTCATAGACAAACTCTCAAATTTAGGCATAAATCCCTATGTCATGTGACGAGAGCCAAATGGTTCACAGATAGGACACAATATTAGAGTTGAGGAATCCACCCCTAACAAAAGGCCTCAGTACTAGAATCTCTGCTGCTTGGAATATACTTTTCCAAAGTCAAAGCAAGTGCCTTGGACTGACCAAAGCTGTCAAAGACCGCAAGCTGGGTGCAATCTCTGAATCCTCCTGCAAAGAAGTAAATATCCTCCAGGAGGATCTGACACAGCCAAACTGGTGCCAGAACCATGGCCTCAAACTCAATGCAAACAAATGTAATATAATAATAATAATAATAATAATAATACCATTTGGGAAGATGACTACCCCTGCAAATTACAACATTGATAACACTCCCTTAACCATGTCTTCATGAATGCGAGAAAATCCTTCTACATGGCCCAACTTATAAGTAAGGGCATGGCATCTAGATCTAAGGAGATCATAATCCCACTAAACTCTGCCAACAATCGAGTACAATGCACCCTTCGGCATGTACCTGACCAGACATTTGCAACAGCTGGGGAGACCACAAAGGTTCTTCATTAAAACAATACAGGGTGTAAATAATATGTTCTTTGCAGACAGCCTCAAAGCCCTGTCCATGTACTTGGTCACCTACAGACTACTGAGGGGACAATCTATGCCTAACTTACAAGGCATTCTGTGATCCAGCCCTGATGGATCTGCTACACATCTGCAAAACAAACAGCACTGGAATTATTCAATCTAAGACTCTAAACTTTATCTGTGACAAATAAAACATACTGGAAGGGAAGGTATGTGTCTGAGAGAGTACCCCTTTTCTGGAACAGACTTCACATTCATGTGAAACAAAGCTCTTCCCTAAGCCTATTCAAACACCATTTGGACCAATGGATGGGAAATCACAAATTTACCACTGCTTGTTGCCTGGGGCCTTTATGGACAGGGGTAGCTTGTGAATGCCTTAGGACACAGGCATATACCAAAGCCATTCTAGACCATGGGCATTGAGAACTGGGAAAATTGGGACATGAATGGCTAGGCTTAAAAAGGTTCTGTGACTGTTAGCCTAGTAACATCCTATGACCCTAAAAGTGACACTGTGAGCTATAGCCACATCACAGGTGCTACTTGGAAATGCAAATTGGCTGTTCAGAAATGTGCATCTAAACTGGACCTGAGGAGAGGAGAAAAAAAACTTGTGTGCGAATGATGAAACACTTTCTTGCCATCACAAATTGCAATACATGATAAAGTTAAAAGGATTCCACATGAGGAAAAAAAATAACTTACTGGTCGTATCCCTATGCTTTCTAATTTCTCTACCAAAGTCTGCTCCAAAACCGGTCGTAAGTCTTTTGTTAAAGAAGGGTTTTTCTTCAGTGCTTGTTTTAAAAGTTGTTTGCTGATGTTCTCTCTTTTTACAGTCTTAAATGGCTCTAAAGCAAAATTCAAGAAGACATTTGTTAAGACGAACTTAAACACTGTTTTACAGCATCACAAATTTTGTTAATACAAATGTTGCTCCATGAAATGGTTCACAGCTACAGTTCGTCTAAGACTTGTATCATGAAACACCTATTGGTTGGTGTGACGAGCCATAGTCAGTAAGTGACAAGTAGATTCAGAACCAATTCAACAGGTATAATATGTATAAAAAATACAGTAACTGAATGTACAGTAATGTGACCCTGTCAAAAGAAACTTGGCGAGAAACATCATCAAACATGGTCTCCAGTTTAAGGCCTACATGTAACATTCATAAGAACAACATTTTTATTTGTGATATACATACTACACACACACACACACACACACACACACACACACACACACACACACACATTTTTCAGACACTTATGCACATATTTATTTATTTATTTGACATTTGTTTACTGTTGTGGTCTGACCAGGTCTACAGAACCCGTTTTCAGCAGAAGCCCTGGGAGAAAAGCTCCACATACAGTACAATACAAATACAGTATAATCCAATACAATAAATATTACATTAGAAATACTATACAAAAATAAATTGAAAGAACAAACTACTTCAATATGTTGTAATATATTACTACACATCTAAACAATTCTATACAGTTAAAACATTACAGACGATAACAGTCACTCTCATCATACATGATGTAAAAATAGCAGTCAGAAAGTTAGTGATGCTGACATATAACAAGAGAATTAAGAATAGAAGCAATAAAGCCTGAGCAGTAGCATAAGGATATGGTATAGAAGCAGAGAAGCAGTTAGAAGAGCTTTAGGACTTGCAGTCTGTGAGGGATTGAAATGCAAGAGAAGAGGAATTGCTGAGCATTAGGCAGGCTTTATGCAGGAGCAGAGCCTTGTACTTTTGAGATTATTTTTTAAAGAGGCTTTGAAATGGGTTAGGCCAGGCATAAACCTGGTAGCTAGAGGTAGTGAATTCAAATGTATAGAGACAGAGTATGAATATAGAGAGTGACCAGGTTTTCTTGTGGGTTTTGAGATAGCTAAGAGATTTTTGTCTTCTGATCGTAGGGATTGATTTGGTGTGTAAGGTGCAACTAGATTGGCTAGTGCAGGGCAGGCAGTAGGCTTGAAAATAAGGTTGTGCAAGGTTGATAGCTGAATAAAGGCAAGTTGGTTGGGTAGTTCAAGCCAGTTTAATTCTAGGAGTGGTTTACAGTGGTGTGTGTGATATTTAGAGTTTGTGGCAAACTTTGCAACTTTGTTGTAGCACTGCTCCAACTTGCTTAGGGTAGAATTTTGTAAGTTAGTTAAGATAGGGGCAACATAAAGAAGAGAGGGAAGTAAAACTGTTTTTGCAAGGGTAGTTTTGGTTGCTGCAGTAAAACTTTTGTTTCTATATAAGAGTCTCAGTTTGTGATGAGTTTTCTTTATATTTTGCTGTATATGAGGGGCAAACAAAAGTTTATTGTCAATGATAACACCTAGAAGTTTGGTTTTCTGCACTATCTCTATGGCAGTGTTGTCAGATGCAAGGATGTTGAAATGATCAGTGACAAGGGAGGTGTTTTTGGGATGAAAGAGTACTAGTTTTGTCTTCTTTGGATTAAAGAAAGAGTTGGGCATTTCTTAGCCAGGATTCAACTGCAGTAAAGGACTGTTGAACTTTTGAAAGTAGTTCTGGTAGTGATTGAGCAGCACAGATTATGCTGGAATCATCAGTGTAGTGAGTGAAGGTCCCAGGGTGGGAGGCAGTGTGAAGGTTGTTTGTGAAAATGAAGAAGAGTAGGGGTCCTATGATGGAGCCTTGGGGGACTCCAGTAGGGATGTGGAGAAAGAGTGAGAGTTTGTTGGACCATTTTACTGCTTGTTTACAATCCTTGAAGTAGCTCTGAAACCACTTTACTGTGTTATGTGAGAAGCCTAAGTTAGACAGTCTGTTCAAAAGTAAGGGGTGAAAAACTATGTCAAAGGCATTGGAGATATCAAGGAATACCATGGCTGTATAGTATCCTGCAATTCTGGCCTTGTTCACAGTGTCTGTAAAAGATAATAGGGCTGTAGCTAGGTTGGAAGCCATGTTGGGTTTTGGTTAAAAGATTGTTTTGCAATAGATATTGCATTACCTGCTGATGGATATCTCTCTGGAGAATTTTAGATATGGGGGCAAGATGGATATAGGATGGAAATTGGACAGATCAAAAGAGTTGCCTCCTTTGTGGATGGGGGTGATGTGAGATTGTTTCCATATGGTAGGTGCTTCTGATTCTGATAAAGGCCTATTTATAAGGATACTGAATACTGACTGGGTACGCGACTGAGTTAGCAGCCAGCTTGAGGTAGTATGGGGGAAGACTGTCAGCTGAAGTAGAGCAGGGTTTTCGTTTTTGTAGTAGTTTCTTAATGGTGTCAATGGGTATGGGCTGAAATAAGAATGGGATTTGTATGGCATTTTGATGAGTATGGGGGTTAGTAATGACAGGGTTAGAAGTAGGTGGTGGCCTGGTGGGGGGGTGGGTCGTCCAGCATTAGGGGTGTTAGTTAGTAGGTCTGAAATTGATTTTATGAAGTGCTTGTTAAAGTTTTCAGCTATTTGTGATGGATGGGTATCAGGTGATAGGGTGTGCTCTTCCTTTCTTCCAGGGTTAAGTAGGGAAGACATGGAGTGCCAAAATTTACTGGGGTTGATTTTATGCTGGAATTGAACCTGGGAATAATATGACTTCTTATCTCTGTTGATTAGTGTTGTCACTTTGTTACATAGTGTTTTGAAATTAACATGATTTTGTTCATTTTTGGTTTGTTTCCGGGTTGACCAGGCTAGGTCCCTTTGCTTCATCAGGTGTTTACATTCCTTAGAGAGCCATGGTGTGGAGTTCTTTTTGATTTTTTTCATACGGATGGGAGCTGGTGTATTAAGTATGTGAAGGAAGGGGTTATTAAAGGATAGTACAGCATCATCAAGGGGTAGCTGTTTAAGGGGTGTCCAGTCTATTTCCTGTAGAAGATTGTTGAACTTATGCTGACAAAAATGAATTGAGTTACTAACTGATTTTATAGTGTGTACTCTTAGTTGTTGGGAGTTTGCTCTAAGGGAGTAAGCTGGCAGATGATCGCTCAGGGAGCTAGGCAGTGTACCAGAAGAGGGGTAATTAGCAGGGTGGGATACTAGAATCCAGTCTAAGGTGGATTGGCAGGCAACATCTTTGCTGTACCTTGTTGGAGCATTGATAAGCTAAGAAAAAACATACAGATTTATACAATTTGTGGGGGAGTCGGAAGCTATGGTTTGCCAATCTAGATTTAAGTCTCCTAAGATTACTGTTTCAAGGTTTATTGTTTGGGATGTACAGGATAAAATATTTTCCAACACTGGTAAATTGTTACCTGGTGGGATATATATTACTATTATGCAAATTATTTTTTATATATTGAGGTTCAAAAAGGAGATTAGTACCTCAGCACTGGAAAAGATGGGTATATTGCTGGTATAGGGTGTGATGTTGAGTGTAGAGGGATATAGAAGTGCTATCCCTCCCCCCTTTTTTTAGATTTATCTCATCTGGTTACTGCAAAGTTTGGCGGTATTTCTGAGTCTTTACATTGGGATGTAGCCAAGTTTCAGTAAGGGCTAGTATGTCAGGTTTATTTTTATCAATCCAGGCATGCAGTGGGACTATTTTATTACATATACTTCTAAGGTTAAGTGCAAGTATGTTTAAATCTCTGGGGTTGCTCTTGTGGTTAGGATTAGAGGGTGGAGCAGGGTTAGGATGTATGTCTCCACATCTGAGTAGATAGGTAATGAGGAATGTGTATTTTTAATTGTTTTTTTATTTATAGGTGAGAGTACTGGTGTCAAGCGTGGTTTCATAGGAGGTGAGGAGGCCAGTTTGTGGCTTGAATAGAATGGGAGGGTATAGGGGAAAAGCTGTGTTGTTTTATTGGGGAGAGGGTTAGAGGAGGTTGTTAATGTGTATTGGTGTATGGGGGTATGCAAAGATATAGCTAGAGTGAGGTTAAGAATTAAGAGTAAAGAGGCTAGGCAAGTTAGGAGGAGCATGTCAGCTGTGATAGTGGGTTTAAAATAGTAAAAGTGGAATTTGTATGTCTGAATGTAGTACAGGTGTAAAGACTGTTATGTGTGCAGCTGAAGGTAAGGTTGGAAATGTTTTGACTTCAGAGTGGACTTTGATAATGTGGTTAGGTGTTTTACCTTGCAGTTTGTGATAAGGATGGGTGGGGTTGATGTGATTGGTCAGTAGTAAAATTATGGTGCAATGTATATATCAATACATACATAAACATACGCGCGCGCACACACACACACACACACACACACACACACACACACACACACACACACACACACACACACACACACACACACACACACACACACACACACACACATCTCTGCTTAATTTAGCAGAAGCATATCGACGTCAAGCAGGAATGGAAATCAAATCAGAAGTTAATAAAAACCAGGCAGCAACTGAATGTGCCAAAAACAAAAGAAAGGTGAAGGACCAGATGAGAAGGCAAGAAATGTGGAAAAAACATAAATATACTTGGAAGTATAGAAAACTTCTGGAAGAGCCTGATGTTGATCAAGAACAAATGCAGGAATGGTTAAGGAGAAGCAAATTCAAACCAAGAAATGTAAGTTTAATATTGGCAGCCCAAGATAGTGGGCTACGTACATGCTGGTTTACAAAGTTCATTGAACATGTGGGAGAAACAGTCACATACCTTGTTGCTGGTTGCGACGCACTAATGGCAGAGGGACTGTATACTGAAAGGCATACTAATGTGGCAAGACTGTTACACTGGAGATTGTGCAAACATTATGGTATCAAAGTGGCTGAAAAACACTGGAAACGAGCCACAAAGAATCATAGAAAATTATGAAGTTTATATCACATGGGATCACCCAATACCAACAGTTCAAAAGATAGATGCTAGAAAACCAGATACAGTGGTCCAAGAAAAGAAGACAAAAGTAGCATTGATCATTGACATCGCCACACCCAGTGACTACAGTGTCTTGCGTACAGAGAGACACAAAGTCATAAAATACCTGAATCTGTAGGCGGAAACGAGAGCCATGTGGAAGAAAGATACCCAAGACAGTTCCAATAGTAGTAGGAGCAACGGGTCTTATAAAAAAGAATTTACAATTGGATTTAGATATGTTACCAATTCATGTAACAATGTACGAATTGCAGAAGGAGTCATTACTGGGCACATTCCGGGTGCTGCGAAGAGCATTTTTGCCAGACATCAAAGAGTGAAACAATTCTAATTTCATGAACTTTAATCATACTTTGACTTAGGAATGGAGTCCATTCCCATCATGGTATTAGAAACCCAAAAGACTTGGAGACATTAAAGGCCAGAAACACACACACACACACACACACATATATATATATATATATATATATATATATATACACACACACACACGCGCGCGCACACACACACACACACACACACACACACACACACACACACACACACACACACACACACACACACACACACACACACACACACACACACACACACACACACACTGTTTATATGCATGTGCATTTATACTGTAGCATAGTATGGTGGTCCTCACCATTTAGAAAAGTAGAAAATGACCAAAAATATGCAAACAGTTGTGCAAATAATGTTTATAGCAGTGCTATAAAAAGTCCATTGCAAAGACAGTGACATTTCTTTAGAATAAGTAAGTGTTTTTATTAAGCTGTACCCATTTCCTTACGAAATGAATATACATCTGGTAAGAACTGAATATATATCTGCTAGTGTATTAGTGACAGCAAGTTTGTTTTATGAGCTACAGATTCTAATATAAAACAAGGCTGAAAGAAACCCAGTCAAAGAGTCTTAACTCTTTGTGGAAGGGAACCCGGTATCTACAGCAGCAGCTCTGGGACACACAGAATTAAACACAGTGAAGGAGGGCCCTGAAAGAGAAGATGGGAATTGTTTCTAGCAGGGAAATGCAGACAGGGCTGCCAACAGAGACTGCTTCCCATCTTCTCAGTAGTATAAGACTAAGTTAAAGGGCACCTCTTGTACAGTCAGATAAATCACAATACTTTGCTTTTGCAAGGAAGAACCTGCAATATGCCATTTGTTTTTAATAAACTACATTTTTATAAAGACTGGTAGCCTTAGTTGCTTTAATATTTCACAATCTGTCTAGAGACAGAAAGAGAGAGAGTCATAATCTAGCTGTATCTTATATGCCTGCCTTTTTCACATACCCTCTTATATTATACACTGAATTCCAGCTGCTTTCATACCAGCTGGCAATGTTCGATTAGATGCCATTTGTGTTTTAGAGACCACTCTCCTGATCTATGACTGTAGCACCAGTCTTTGCCAATAAGCATATATGCTGGCCTTATTCTCCAATACAGTGTGACATTTTAGAGAAACGCATCTAAAAGGACTGATTCCAATGATGAAGTCTGTGATACTCCAGTGCTTACTGTATTTTCTCCTAACAGTTCACCTCTAATAACTCTATTGCTTCCAGTAGAACAACCATTTTTCCATTAATGGTACAAAGCGGGGTCATGTACCCTTTATCTTTGCTAAAATATCCTGTAAGACACAAGTCTTAAATATTTTGTTGAAGTCTAAAAAGGACACCTCATGGCTGCTCATGTTCATTAAATGTCGTACTTGGACCTGGCAGACAGGTTCAGTGCAAATTTCTCCCCTCCCTCCCCCCCAAAAGGAGAAATATCTATCCCACCAGAGTCTAGCCTCCCAAACATCTCAGATGCCCAGGTGAGAGCTGCTCTCTCTAAAGCAAAAAACACAGCAGCAATGGGATCGGACGATGTCCCCGGCTGTGTGCTACACTAACTCAATGAGGAACTAAACCCACACATAAGGCTGCTGTTTAATCTTAGCCTTACTACAGGATACGTACCCAAAGAATGGCGTACGGCAACTGTGGTCCCACTCCACAAAGGCGGTGCTTCTACGGACCCTGGAAATTACCACCCCATAAGCTTGACGAGCCTTGTCTGCAAAGCTATGGAGAGGATCATAATGGAACTCATAAATAAAGACATTGGGGACCTACAGACACTGGATCCTACCCAATTTGGCTTTGTCAAGGGCAGATCCTGCCTCTTGAACTTGGTCGACTTTTTCAAAACAGTCACTAAGGCCATTGATGAGGGTAAGGCATTTCACACAGCCTACCTTGACCTAGCAAAAGCATTCGACACAATACCCCACTCAGGCATCATAGAAAAGCTCACCAGCTTAGATGTAAACCCATATGTCACAAGATGGGTTGCAAACTGGCTCAAGAACAGAACACACAGGGTTAGAGTTGCTGGTGCCATGTCAGGCTCTAAGCCGGTCACGAGCGGTGTCCCACAGGGCTCAGTCCTGGGCCCCCTCTTGTTCGGCATTTATTTTTCTGAAGTGCAGGCAAACATAAGGGGATTGTGGCTGACAAAATTTGCAGATGACTGCAAACTGGGCACCATAATTGACACTCCATCAGACACAGACATCCTCCAGGGAGGTCTCATAGAAATGGATAACTGGTGCCAGAGCCATGGCCTTAAGCTAAATGCCAAAAAATGTATAGTCATACCCTTTGGGAAAAACAAGGTAACCCCTAATTACCACATAGGTGGTAAACCATTAAACATGGAAGAAGTTATCAGGGACCTGGGGACCCAAGTTGACAGTAACCTCTCTTTTGACACTCACATTGCCAAAGTGGTTAGGAAGACCTTCTACATTGCCCACCTGATCATGAAGGGATTCACATCCAGATCAGGAGAGGTCATTGTACCCCTGTACTCTTCACTTATCAGACCAATGATTGAGTACAACGCCCATTCGAATGTACCTTACCCGACACCTGCAGCAGTTGGAAAGACCCCAAAAGTTCCTCACCAAAAGGATAAAGGCTCAAAATATGTCATAATGATGCCCGAGTGAAGAAACTCCAGCTCTATTCAGTCGCATACCGTCAGCTCAGAGGTGATCTGTGCCTGACATACAAGGCCATGTCCAACCCGGAATTAATGGACATGCTCCACCTCAAAAATCCAAATCCACCAGAGCCACGAGAGCAAGAGACTTAAACCTCAACACGGATATAAATAGGACATGCTGGAGGGACAGATTCATCACCCAGAGACTCCCTACACTATGGAACAGAATCCCAGTCCATGTGAGGCAGAGCCCCTCACTGACTCTGTTCAAGAGAAATCTTGACGAGTGGATGGGAGATCGAGGTTTACCCGAATCATCTCTGTATCACTGCTGGACAGAGGCACAGCAAACTAATGGGTATAGTATTCTCATCCTAAGGGGTGGTGAAAGCCACACACACTCTGGGTAGGCTTATAAATGCCCTAGGGCAGATAGCCTAGTATGAACCTATGAACCTACTACATGTGATACATATAACCAACAGTTTTACAAAAGTCTGTCTGTTCAAGACTAGCTGAAAGGAATTCTCTTTGACAACATTTTATGTGGGCCAAACACCCAAATATCTCATGAAGGAGAAGACCCCTCCACCGGCACTATTTAACACAGCAGAACCCATGGCTACTAATCCTCAAAATAAACTGTATTCCAGTATCATGAAAGTTCCATACAACTGAGTCATCCCAGCAAATGGGTATTAGAAAACAGTGATTTAAAAAAGTGAAAAAATACTTTGCCTATTTCACTACTAACCCAGTAGCAAAAGCAAATCACATTGAACTTGAAGCACCTCTTCTTCATAAATCCATAATATCAGTCATCAATCAGAACTGGCATTCAGAACTTCTCTAGTCTGCCACGTGAATTTTTTACACTATTATTTTCACAATGGAAGTGAAGCTGTCAGGACTGTATTTAAAAAGAAGTTATGTACTCACGATAACGTTCCATGTTTGTAGTCCATCTCGCCCTTCATTCTTACTGATGGGATCGGAGCCGATCTTCGGCTCCGACTTGGCCTATTTACAAGTTGGAAGTCTTCTAGTTGGCTTGTGGCTAGTTAGGTATCCCATGGTGCACCAGTACAATCCCCAGATCTTGTTTGCTGCTAACTAGTAGAAATAATAACAAACATACAGAAAGAAGCCAATAATAAAAGGTCTCCAGTGAAATGATAACAATATTTTCTGTCTCCAGGTACTTCCAGGATGGGGGTAGCAGGGTGGGTTTGTAAGAATGAAGGGCAAGATGGACTACAAACATGGAACAGTATGGTGAGTACATAACTTTTTTGTGTTATGTAGTCCTATCTCGCCTTCATTCTTACATATGGGACAGCGTCCCTAGCACCTTATTCTTGGGTGGCTCAAGGAAAAATACCCCTGAGTACCGTGGAACCAAAGGATGCTCTACCCCTGGAGGATAAATCCAATTTATAATGAGTAATAAATGTGTGAGGGGTAGCCCAAGTTGCTGCTGCACAGATATTATCAAGTGGGACCCTGGTTTGAAAGGCTCCAGAGGTAAACTGAGATCTCATAGAATGAGCCTTGATTTTGAAAGGTAAAGGCCTCCCCTCAAAGGTGTAAATGTAAGCTATACAGCTAGAGATCCAATTTGAGAGGGTCACTTTGGAAACTGGTAAACCTGACCTGGATTCAGAGAAGGAAATAACTGATCTGATTTCCTGAATTCCTTAGTCCGGTGCAAATAAAAACGTAACTGCCTATGGACATCAAACTGATGAAACCTGTATTCTGCTGCATTGGAATCATTTGGGAAGAACATCGGAGTTCTATGGATTGATTCAAAGTGGTATGGGAACAGACCTTGGGGACAAAGGAAGATTAGTACGAAGAGATACTGTGCCTTTGTGAAAAATCAGGTAAGGGGGTTTTATCAGACAATGCTTGTAACTGTGACACCCGTCTTGCCAATGTGATAGCCACCAAAAACAAAGTCTTCCAAGACAGAAATTTCAAAGGGGAAGAATGAGAAGGCTCAAAGGGCGGAGACGTCAATTGGATAACACAAAATTCAAATCCCATGAAACAACAGGTTCTTGAAATGGGGGCTTAACAAAGTGGCACCTTTAAGGAAGGTTTTGCACAGCCTATGTGACATCAGATTAGAATCTTGTATGCCTAGATGAAAAATAGAAATCGCTGCCAATTGACCGCTGATAGCGGCAGCCACAGATCCCTGGTGGAAAAGCTCAGACAGGAATTCCAAAACCAACGGAATGGAGGCGGTATAAGGGTCAACATTCTTTTTCTCAGCCCAGATAGAGAATCTCCTCCATTTACTGGAATATAGTCTCCTAGTGGATGGTTTATGACAGGACGTTAGGATACGAGTCACGGAGGGTGAGAAGTCGTGAAGCCTGACTAGGGATGGAACTGGAGCAGCTAAGCTGCCAAAATGAGGGTGTGTAAAAGCGGGATGAAGCGAGTCTGACATGTGCATCAAGAGATCTGGCACTGGGTCCAGAATCCAAGGATCGTCTAGGAGAAGAGGCCCGAGAAAGGGGAACCAAACCTGATGAGGCCAGTAAGGAGCAATGAGGATCAGTTTGCTTCCCAGCTGTTTCACTTTCTGAATAACCTTGGGTATGAGAGGAAAGGGGGGGAACTTAAAGGAGACCCAGGGGCCAATTGTGAACAAGTGTGTCTCTCAGTGACTTGAAGTAGCTGCTGCATTTGGCATTGATCGGGCTGGCAAAGGGATTGCAGCAAGGCTGTCCCCATCTGCGGAAAATCTGCTCCGCTATTTCCTGTTTCAGAGACCACTCATGAGGCATCAAAATTGCCCGGCTGAGCTTGTCGGCTATCAAGTTGGTTGTCCCTGGAATGTGCGTTGCCACCAGAAAATGCTGGGAAGATATCGCCCATTTCCAAACTCGAATGGCCATTCGACAGAGTGGGTATGATCTGGTTCCGCCTTGTTTGTTGATATACCATACTACCGACATGTTGTCTGATTGTATCACAATCGTCCCCAGAGGTAGAAGGTCGTGAAGTGCTTGCAACACCCTCATCTCTAGAACGTTGATATGCAGGTGAGCCTTGAGATCTTGCCATGTGCCTTGGACAGTCCTGCCTAGATAATGCCCCCCCCCACCTTATCTGTGAGACATCCGTGGTCAGAGTGGCAACGGGTTGGCGAGGAACAAATGAAGTGCCCATGGTTAACTGATTGGGTAGAGTCCACCAGATTCGGTCCTTCTTGCAAGAGTCTGTCAGCAGTATGTGATGAGATAATGGTAGGTGCTGAAAGGACCAGTGGAATGACCGCAGCCAGTGAAGAACCCTCATGTGTAGTCTGGCTAGCGGCACTAGTAGTATGGTGGAAGCCATGATCCCTAGAAGCTGCAAAATAGTCTTGGCCTTGACCTTTCGTAGGGGGAGAAGACGTTGAATTTGAAGAACCAGATTCTGTGCCCTTTCTACTGGAAGACGAGCCAATATGTCTACTGTGTTTATCTCTGCGCCTATAAAATTCACAGATTGAGAGGGCAATAAGGCAGATTTTTCCCAATATACAGAAATCCCCAACTGGGCACAAAGTTGAATGGTAGTGTCCCTGGTCTGAAGAAGTAGATGCCTGGTGGGGGTGGTCAAGAGCCAGTCGTCCAGGTACGGAAACACCTGGAATCCTCGACGTCTCAGGTGAGCTGTCACTACTGCCATACACTTGGTGAACACCCTGGGGGCTGTGGTGAGACCAAAGGGCAGAGCACGAAACTGGTAATGACTGGCTCCCAGCCAGAAGCATAAACGAATCCTCTACGCCCTGTCCATTTTTATGTGTCAGTAAGCATCTTGGAGATCTATTGAGCACATCCAAGTGTCTTTCCCTAATAACGGGAGTATAGACTGTAGTGTCACCATCCGGAACCTGTCCTTCTTTACCGATTTGTTCAATCTGCTGAGGTCCAAGACGGACCTCCAGTCCCCTGTACGTTTTGGCACTAAAAAGAATCTGTGGAGTAAGTTTCAGATCCTATTTGGTCAGCTGGGAAGGTTTGAATGACTCTTTTTGACAGCAACTTGTTGACCTACACAGTTGCCTGATCCCTGTGATTGGGTGGAACATCCGGGCTCCTCTTGGGAACATAAGGTGGAAGAGAAAAGGGTATGACATGACATAACCTCAGGTAAAAATTCTTTGTACCCATTTGTCTTGAGTGATACTTAGCCAGGCTTCTGGATACAAAGAAATGCGATCCCCGACTGGCTCCAGAGAAGCACAGTCGGGCCCCACATCAGGTGCTGGTAAGGCCAGCCCTGAAATGAATCACGGCCTCCCTGCCTCTAGGGCAACGTCTACCATTTCCTCCTCCTCCTCTGCCTCTGAAGGAGGAGTCACCCTGTGCATCCTGGTAAAACCTCTGGGACTTCTTGAACCACATTTTACCACCTCCCTGACCCTTAGGGTATGGTCTAGAGGGGACAGTAAAACGTACTCCCACGGCAGAGAGTGTTTTTCCTTCTTGCTCGCACCGGGTGAGAGTGTCCTTTACCTTGGGTCGAAACAATGAAGAACCGTTGAAGGGGGCGTTTGTAAAGGTAGACTTGAACGGTTCTGCAAAATTATATAAACACATCCAGGAATGACGTCTTAGGGAAATTCCTGAACCCACTGCTCTACTCATTCCATTGGCTGCATACAAGATAAGCCTCATGGACGAGTTGACAATAAAGTTCAAGTTGGACAACTGGGAAGACACCTTGTCAGGGACTCCCTCAGTACATGTACCTTGTAGAGAATCTTCTAACTCCTTAAGGAGATCTCTCTGAAGCCTCGTGAAGTGTGTAAGGTAGTTCAGCAATCTAAGAGTAAATGCCGCTGAAGAGAAGATATGCTTCCTGTACCTGTCCATCGTTCGAGACTCATTATTCGGCAGATGAACAGAAGAAGAAGTTTCCGCTAGCTCCTTCTTAGTGGCTGCTGCCACCACCATGGAATCTATGGGAACACCTTTACACAAAAATTCCTTTTCTCTGGGTGCAGAAAGAAACTTATTTGGTCTCCTGGGGACTGGCTCCACGCCATCAGGAGTATCCCATACCTTCCGACTAACTAGCTCCATTAGTTCGTCGAAGGGTGGAGATACCCAAGAGGCTGAAGGCTGAGACCCAAAAGCCTTCAGGTACACTGACTCCTCATCAGAATGGGTGACAGTGGGCCAGCCGCACCTCTGCTTAAGGATTTCCAGGATGTCTACAAAGGAGACATCATCAGAGGATGATTTGGGGGACCCTTCTGACTCCTCAAGGTCAGTGTCTGAGGTAAGAGACTCTTTCTGGGAGTCTACATGCTTCCTCTTACATGTTCTCTTCCATGGGAGCTCCTTGGAAGGAAATTCCAGGGAGGTCTTGGAAGAGTGGGGGCCACCAGCCAGTGGCTCCTGAGGCTGCGAGTTTCTGCTGTCCGGGGAGAGAGTAGGAGATGAGACAGAAGTAAGTGCCCTAGGGGGGAAGAGTGTCGGTACCCCTGGTAGGAGCTGATGATCAGGACAGCACACTCCTCATCATCTCGAATGCTGACCTCTCCAGCTCCGCAGACCTCCTGGGCTCCTAGGAGACTGAGGATGCCATCAGTTCCAGAGCCATCAGCTCTGAGATAACAATAGGATCCGAGCTCACCCTCACCGACACGCCAAGAGGGAGGCTCTGAACTGAAGAGATTCAGTTCCAGGCACCCCTGTCGGGGCCGACCGGGGAGCTTCGGCTCCTAGACACCATGGACAGCACCAAGAGTGTCAAAGCGGAACTTGGCTCTGAAACAACCACAGGGGGAACTGGAACCGAGGGTTCCACCAGCGGTACCAAACACTCTGGCTCCAAAAGACTAGCAAGGCTCGGAGGAGAAATCACTGAAGGGGGAACGGACTCAAGTGGCCCTGGAACCGTCTGGGTCGGAGCCAACAACAACTTAGGTAAGGCAGACAACTTCAAAAGTCTCAGCACTACCCTCTCCACATCTTCTTCCGATAAACTGCTGGAAGACGTGGAGGACAGAGTAGGAGAACGGGATCTCTGCAATACTAGTGACTTCAATGTAGGGGAGACCGGTGAAGGGTTCATAGGCTGGTTCCATTGAATACTCTCAGTGATCGGCTCTGAGCTACTTGGCGCCGACTCTGTAATCACAGTAGTACAACTCTAGATCGGCTCCGAACTCAGTGGGGCCAATGAGACAGTAAATTTGTCATGCTTAGTCATTTTAAGAGGCAGCTCCGAGACACCAGCCAGTGCCGGGGAGGGCCTCTTAGAGGATTTGGACTTTTCCTTTTTAGATCCCTGAGATCTAGCAGAGGAGGAACAGCTAGCCAAATCTTCCTCAAAAGAAGGTTTTAGGAGACCTTTTAGAATGAGCTTATTTTTTCTTTCTTGCAACACCCTAGCACTAAAAGAGTGGCAAAATAAGCAAGTTCCCTGTAAGTGGATGGCCCCAAGACAGTAAATGCAGTTACTGTGGCCATCAATTATGGACATCTTCTGTGAAAATTTTATGCATTTTTTAAAGCCAGATGGCTTATGGTCCTTGCTTTCCTTATACATCTCACAGAAGATGAACTCACACACACGCACACAGAAAGAAAGTGGGAGGACTAGGTCCTCAAACTTAAACGGGCCTAGCCCTACAGGAATGGTAAAGAGACACCACGAGGACTAGGTCCTCTAACTTAAATGGGCCTAGCCCGGGCGGGAAAGAAAGGGAAACTAGGTCCTCTAACTGAAACGGACCTAGGGGATACAGAAACAATTAGAGAGACTCACAAACACCCAAACAGGAATACAGTCTAAATTGTGGAAAATACTAAAACAAGGTGAACAGAACCTCGTTCTGTTTGCAACACTAATAACAAGAAATATTAGCAAGTGGAAGATCCGCAAAAAGTTATGACTTATAGCTATTTAACAAGCACACACAGCCTAACTGAGTGCAAAAGGTGCCTGCAACTACTAATATCCAACTATGAAACAAATATATTAACCAAGAGAGAACTGGCACACAGGATACCAAGTACTATAAGGCCAATGGCCAACTGTACTTAAAGAAATTGCTCACAAATGGCGCAGTAGTAAATGATAACTATTCTAACTTCAAAAACTACACTGACTATAACTATACAATGCTATATAACGCTATAAAAGGTAAAACAGAAGATTTATCCAACATTTTTGAACAAATTTGAAAGATTTAGCCGGAGCCAAGAAGAAGCTCATCCGAACTCGTCGACACGGCAAACGAGATCTGGGGATTGTACTGGTGCACCATGGGATACCTACCTAGCCATGAGCCAACTAGAAGACTTCCAGCTTGTAAACAGGCCGAGTTGGAGCCGAGGATAGGCTCCAATCCCATCAGTAAGAATGAAGGCGAGATAGGACTACAGAACATCTATATTCTCTACTTTTCTGAAATGAAACCCTGCCACAAATGTTCTGTCTGCAAGCATGACAGTGTTTACAAAGATAAGGCTATGAAAATCATCAAGAATCTCACCTAGCACCACTGCCATAACACCAAGGGTAGTATGTTACTGAGAAATGTTCCTTATGTCACCAATGACTTCCTCCCATTTTATAGCTTAATTTGTCACCAACCATCCATACATGCTGTATATTCACAAGAAAGTACTCCACCCTGCTATCCCCTCATCCCCTCTTCCAGTCTCAATCAACAGTGTTAGCTGATTTGCTAAAGAGCTTTCTTGCTTTTTACGGCATCTGGTTATCACTTTTTAGCACCAATCTGCAATGTCATATCCTTCTAAAGACCTATCTTGTTTTTAGTGATAACCTACTTCAGTCTTTAGTTAGGCTGATTCCATTTCCCACAATTCCTTTTTTTCTGGGCACAACATTTTATTCCCTTTCATACTTGTGCTTTGATGAAGTTCAGAAGCTCCTCCAGTATTCATTTCCTGCCGTCCTTTTATATTACTTACTGCTGTGTTTGCCAATCAGCTGAAGTCTACATCCTGTAATTCCAGATGTCTGTTCCTGTAACACGCACCAGCTGCAAGGAAGGTAAGAACATAATGTCATAATCACTGATGAGCAATGGTTCCCTCATCTCAACAGATGCCATGCCCCCTCAACACATTAAGCATAGTATAGCAATCTTCCTGGCAGAAGCCGCCCTCTCTACTCCATTACAGCTTCAACCAAGGCACATAATACACTAATATTAGCCACCCAACAACAGGTTCTGAAGATTTACCCATCTCTCTGGCAGTGACCCACTGCCCCAGTTATTAAAATTATTCCTTACTTTTTCTTAATAAGTCTGTTGTACTGAACATACTTCATAAAAAACTAATTACTGAATAACAACAGACTTTTTTATGCTACCATGTAGTACTCATGTGTCTAGCTGGCTTTTACAGCAAGTTTTTTGCCAATGCTGTAATGATGGCAAGCTCCATTTAGTAATTCTATGGTAAAGGGATTATATTACATTATACCATGACCGTCAATTAATATTCCAAAAGTAGCATGCTGATTGGTCAGCCCAACTAGCATGCCCATTGTAAATCAAAGCATATGCCAATGGAAAAAGGTCCAGTTGCCAGGACTTTATCCATTAATATATGCCATAAAAATTTCACTAAAAAAAAAAATAATGAAATGACAAAACTGGACACTTGAAGCCAACGAGAGAGATGGGACAAACAAAAATAAAAGAATAATCAGGTTCAGCTACGTTATGAAAAACTACAGAAACGTACCTGATTATCCTTTTATTTCCTATGTCCCTTCTCTCTCGCTCTCCCGTATCTTCAGTGTCCTGGTATCTTTTTTAATTAAAAAAAAAATGCAAAAAGATCTTCCTTTCTCTGTTGTTTCCTATACACAGTACCTGTCACATCACCACTGATATACTGAATAAGCATGGGAACGAAGTCCCATATGCATGCACAGTAGATCAAAAAAGCACCGGGATATCCAAGAAAAGCAGAACACAGCCATCATATGATGACATTACTTAAGAAAAGTAAGTATTTTTTTCTTAAATAATGTCATTGTATAATAGCAATAACCGACTCCATGGTGTGGTATACTGAAGATTTACCCACGGTTGTCTTTGTTTAATTACTTGGGCTTTGCCCTTGTGATTAAACCACACCAACCATGGGTAAATCTTCAATATACCACACTCACGTAGTCAGTTGTTGTTATATTACATGGCATTTGTCTGATATCAGAAGGAGATAATAAACCTAATATTCAGCTTAAATGCATTTAATGTTGTATTTCCCTTCCAGAGCCCTTTCTCCCCCTTTACTGCTCCTCCGATCTGTCTCATTCTCTCATGAATGTCTGTGTGGATTACCTCTCCATTACCATCACAACTCTATCTGTGAACAAGTATTTTTGGAGATCTGGGAAGTCAGTGTCTATAATCTGCTAACTGTGCTCTTTCTTCCTCCCTTTTTCCTTCCTACTGAGGAAGACCCCTTCACTTCCCTGAAATGACTGGGTGCACTTGTAAAATAGGTTCACAGTGTGTATTAGGCAATTGGTCTAAAAAACTTTAGGAGCCTAGCCACTGCAATACTTACCAGTTTCTTCTGTGCCTATAAGTGCCTGAGTAGACATTCTGGGGTGAACATGTGGATTTATATCCACTCATTCAAGAGTGTTTTAAAGAGGGTTAGGGAGCTACTCAGATGACATTGGTAGGGGATCTTTGTAAAGAACTAGCTATCCCTACAGCACGTTCCACTGATATTGTGAAGTAGACTTAGGTCTCTGGAGTGGGTATTTGCAGTATTTTCAGTAGTATTAAGATACAGAAGATACTGGGCATTTTACAGCCTTGGAGGCCATGCATATGTCATCGTACAACAGTCCATATGAGACAACACAAAGTGATACGATTTTTAGATGTTCTTTATAAATCAGTAGGCTCATACACAGTAGTTCATTGATGAGAAAGCTTGGTGTTTACTCAAACTGCCTGCACAGATGCACAGCAAAGGGATTATTATATTCTACCATTGACCTGACTAGGAAGGAAGACACTTGAACAATAACTTCTCTGGAACAGGAGGATATATCCTTGGTGAATAGTTGGGCTAGGAAGAAAGACTGCCTGGTAATAGTTGACAAAAGGTGGTCAAAAGAGAGAGATTGCTGTTCACCGTCATGTTCTCCCCAACATCTCTACTGGTCTGAAGTGAGGAGAGCTCTAGCTCTTAGAGTCTTTCCAGTCTATCCCACAGACATTTATGGTGGCTTTCCTTGCATTCCCTTCAGTGGTTTCAAGTCCCTTTTCTTACATGGCATCTAAAACAGCACACAGTACACTAGCTGTGGTCTGATCTGAGACCTACAGAATAGAAGCACTAACAACTTGCTTTTGGAATCCATTCATCTGAGGCTACAACAATGCATTCTATTTGTTAGTGTGACTGCCTTCTGACAATGCTCCTGGTAGTCCAGTCCAGAAGAGAGCAGTCCTTCCAGAGTCTTGTCCTGTTCAGTTGCTACCAGTACCACTTGGCTTCCTTACAAGTCAAAAAATACAATCTGATGAACAACACCTGATCGGATTTCAAGTCAATGACTTTGCAAATCTGCAACAATTTTTCTCACTACTTGGACAGTGACAGCACTAATGCTGCAGTTAAGTGTTTCATCCCTTCTGATTGGTTTCTTTTTCCTTGTGGTTACAAAACTTGAAGTTTGTGTTTTTGAGACAATTGTGCACTAGAAGATAAGATGGCTCATCAAAAGATGGAAGTTGGTTCTCTACAGCTGAAAAATCCCACCACCACCATCTGCTGATATTTCACACAGCAGTTATGGCCCAAATGCACCATTTTGCATCTGACTGACAGGACATAACTGTCTGCCTTTTCAGTCCCAGCACAGGTCTGGTGCCTGTCAAACGACCCCTGCTTAGACTATAGTATTTCAGAAAAGTGATTTGCTATATTTTCAATGTGTACATTACTCTATTTCCCTCACAACTCCTCAATACAGAAAGATTACAGTATTCACCTTTAAGTACTGCACTCCTTTCTACCCATCTTTCATTTACTTCAGATCACAGATGTTTTGTATTAAAAAAAACTAAAAAAAAAAAACTAGAGGACTGAAAACCAGAGAATTACTTAAGAAACCATCGACAGATTAGATTCCTATGCCTAAACTGGGTTATGATACATTTTCTTTGAAAACATTAGTGACATCTACAGTTGTTAACTTTTTTTTTTTTTAAATAAAGTTTATCAGAGCAGGGAGTTAAAGATTTTAAGATACTGGACCATTCTCATGATACTTGATGAAGTTGGTTACTTCCTCAGGTTGCTCCATTAATCATGTATTCAATTCACCATGCTATAAATCAAAATTAGTCTGACACTCTTTATGACCTACAAAGGACTGAAAGTTTTATTTTGTGACTAGTGATGGTAGAAATGATGTGTGCAGTCAAAGACATCTTTGAAGATATGCGAGTCAGAAGCAGAAGTAGCATGACCACACTGCATTGTAACTGTGGTGTAGAGAAACTACGGTTGTGTTACATTTGCCATAACTGGAGACGATTGAGTAGATAAGTACTGATTCTTGGAAGACTCCCAAAGCCACAGGTTGGGTGGTAGGCTGTCTGACAGACCCTGGGAGAGAAGGTTTGATTGGATAGCAGTAGCAAATCCTGCCCTATTCCTGGAGGCACTCCCTAAATGGTAATGCTTGGTAAAGGTGTAGACAGACATCTAAGTGGAAGTTTCCAAAATGGTCTGGGTAGGGACACTTTTAACGAAGGCAGTAGCTTATCATGATCAGTATAACACAGAGTAATGCAATTGGTTATCTATTTTCAAGTAGCCTGTTTGGAGATGGTTCTAGCTTCTTTCCCTTCTGCAAAGGCAATAGGCAGTTGCTCTGCCCTATTTGGGAACTTTGTTTGGTCCAGATAATACCTGATCTGACGTTGCACATCCAGGGAATGTAGAATTTTGTTCAGCTTTATTTTGCAGGTTTGGAGAAACACTGGTAGGTGACTGGCTTGATTCGAGGAGAGTTCTAATACTACCCCGGACATAAGTAAGTGTTACATTGTCTCTGTGGAAAACAATGACAGTTTCTTTGCACACCAGGCTTGTAATTTTAAGATCTGTCTAGCTGATGTGATAACTATCAGCAGGTGGTCCTCCATGTAAGCATCTTTAAAGGAGAAGAAGCTGCTGGCTCAAAAGGTGGCAAGGTTAGCATTTCTAGTAGATAGTTTAAGTCTCAAGAAAGGATAAGGTTTCTCCTGGCAGGTCTCAGATATATAACTCCTTTTAGGGGTTATTTAATTGGGGGTGAGAATAAATAGGGGAAGACCTGCAGAGATGGTGGAAACATCTACCTTTATACTGGAAAAAGGAAGCCCCTGGTGAAATAACCTAGAAAGATATTCCAACACAAGATTTATGTCTGCATGAGGAGGCATGATACTTTTGGTCTGACACGAAGAAGAAAACCTGTTCCATTTGGATAAGTATTATTGTCTGGTAATAGGTTTTCTTGCCTCTCTCAGGATAGTTAGCACCTCAATGGAATAGTCAGCATTTTGGGGGTCAGAACTGAATCCTCCAAGCTGTTAACTTGAGTGTGGGCAGGTGAGGATGAATGACACACCCATTTAATCAGATGAGTAGATCCATTACCTGTGGAAAAATGTCATATCACCCTTCACTTAGAGTCAAGAGGAGGGAAAGCTAGTGCTACCTTGGCCAGATGTATCATGTTCAGCCTGTCTGATTTCACTTTTATCAGCACTCTGGGGAACACTTGTGATGGAGTAAAGGCATACAAGTGGAGAGCTGTCCATCCAAAAGAGAAAGTGTCTGCCCTCCATGTCCCTGTATGTTGGATTCTTGAACAGAACTTTTGTAGTGGCCAATTCTGATGACAGGTGAGTTTGATCTATGCTGGGGTGCCCCCACAGGTGGGTGAGGCTCAGGAAGATCTCTTTCTTCAGCCTCTGTTCACTGGAGTCTAAAAGGTCGCTGCTCAGAGAATGTGCTATGGTGTTACTGTATTTCTTAGTAAATAAGACCTAACCAGAGAATAAGGCCTAGCATGGTTTTCCAGGGTGGTCATGATATAAGCCCCAGTTAAGATAGTCAACAACACACGACGGATGTGATGAATTATAAAATAATATTATTGACACCTGTTGACTGAGGTTATCATACTCTGCTTGCCATTTTCGGACCATTCGGACACCCAACTTCTTCTCTTTGCAGAAAGTCGCAAGATTCTTTCCCTGGGAGTCCTCAACGAGTCTTACTGTAACCCTAATCATCACTTACACTTGACGATTGAGATCCTTGGCCCATAAACACTGACAGGTGTACTTTGATCGGTCAAAGTGCAGACAACGTGCGTAAAGCGTGCACACTTGATAATGAACGGCTGTGGTTATGTCTTCTCTTCTTAACCGGCGCCATTTTGTGTTGCCACTCCAATCTCGTAAGTCTTCAATTAACCCCTGCCCCCTAGACAAGATGAGTGCAAAAAGAAAGAGCTATTCCGTCGAGTACAAGAAAGGAATCGTGGAGGACTCCCGGGGAAAGAATCTGACAGCTTTCTGCAAAGAGAAGAAGTTAGATCTCCGAATGGTCCAAAAATGGCATACAGCGTACGATAACCTCAGTCAACAGGTCGACGAGGGAAATGCTAAGAAGTGCAACTGTGGATCAGGTCAGCAACCATTACTTCCTGAGCTGGAAGACATCATCTGTGAGTGTATTGCTAACAGGAGAGCAAAGGCTTTGGTTGTGCACAGGGCTGATATTCAAGCATTTGCCCTTGCAATGGCACCACAGTTAAAAATATCCCTAGAAGAATTCAAAGCATCACAACATTGGCTGGATGGCTTCCTTTAGTGATATGAACTGTCTCTAAGAAGATCAAAACACTGTTCAAGCTGGAAGATACTGAAGTTATTAAACATGCACTTGCGTTCAAGTCCTTTGTTGATGGCATTAACTTTTCTAAATTCCAACTCTCCAACATGACTGCTATGGATAAAACTGCAGTGTTTATGGGCCAAGGATCTCAAACAACAATTGATCAGAGGGGTGCCTCGTCAATCTACATTTCCTCCACTGGTTACGAGAGTGAACGGTGTTACCTGTACTTTGGCAATGTCTAGATGGAAAGAAAACCCCACCTCTAATCATTAGTAAGGGCAAGAAAGATAAGATTGACCGTGTTTCAGGCATTTACATTCTTGAAACCAAAAAAGCCTGTTGTACACAAGCAGTTCTAAAGAAGTGGGTCGATATAATGCTGCCACTTGTTTTGCAAGGTGGTGAAAGAGGTCTGCTAGTCTGGGATTCTGCCAGCACTCACCGCACTAAAGAAATGAAGATGTTCCTTACACGGAGAAGACTAGATCAAATAATGATTCCCGCAGGAATGACTGCCTATCTTCAGACTCTTGATATTGCAATAAACAAGACATTCAAGGACCATTTGCCATCGAACTCAATGACTACATTGAAAATAGAATGGAGAGAAATCAGCATGGAAACTTTGTGAAGCCTAGCCTGCAAGAGGTCGTGACTTGGGTGAAAAATTCATGGGATAAAATCACCGACAGCTGTGTTGCCAATACACTACGAGCAGGCTACTTGGACAAGCAGTGCTCATTTAAGGAGAGCTCTATTGCTAGGCATAACAGATTGAGGCCAATGGTTCTACAGGAAATAGAGTCGCAAGAAATTCAGGCCACAATTCGGGGGTTGGACACTTATGACAATGTTCCAGAAGAAGATGAGATGATTGTATTTGAATAACTGTGAAAGCCAAGTTGCAGATATTCTGAAGTTGAAATGTTTGTTGCACTGTTTATGTAGAATTCTCACACAACTGTTAACGCCTTAATTAGAACTGTTGTCCAGTAACAGAAAAGTATGAAATAAGTGTCAATTTGTCTACATGAATAAATGAATAAAAGTAGATTGTTGTACGGTGCGGGTAAATAAGGAATCTCCTGATAAGTCCTAATGCGTATTTCAGCGGGGAAAAGTGTATAAGACCCGGTCTTATTTTCGGGGAAATACGGTATAAGTATCAATTACAATTCTTCTGCCAAAAGCCAAATCTTTATCGCAAGACTGCACAGGGGTTAAGAATGAGTTCTCCCTGGCATGTACTACATGCATGTGGTGTTATCTGTCCAGATTTGCAGTCCTCCTTTGGACAGGTTGGTTTGAAAGGTTTTCATTGGTAGAAACACTGCCTGCAACTCTTTCTGGCTTAGGTGAGGTCTCCTTTGCTCTGCGGTCTAGATACCCTGCATCTTCACAGGTATTAAGTGTGCTTCCCAGACTCTCTCTGAACTGGATGTGGTAATGGTCTTGTCTGTCTCTGGTAAAGAGAAGTTTGCCCCTGGATTCTGCCTGATGATGTCTTTCCACCAAAGTAGCTCATTTTTTAAGCAGGGTGGAAGAGACATCAGGGTTTCAGGGGGTTGTGTGTGTTGAGTCTACGTGTTTTTTAGGAATCATTTGAGTTTCCTCATATGTGTAGTTTTGCAAGAGGAATCATTAGAATGCAGAATACCATGTATCCCAATGCCCTTAGGTATTCCCTTGTGGAAATTATCTGCCTTGCCAGCAGGTTTTGCAGACAGTTTGCCAGAAAGGAAACCTTGTCTTGGAGAAGGAAGGCCCTTTGCTGTATGGACTCTATCAATGCCCCCCCCCCCAAAAAAAAGTTCTTATCTGAGGCTGAAATTGGGACTTGTTGGGAGTGAGGCCTACCATCATGGGTTCACAGGTGTGTACTAGGCTAATGACCACTAGGACCTTCTTAAGCTTAACCAAAAAAAAAATTCTGACAAGTTCTGCTACCCCTGATAAGTGTAAGCAGGGGGTTTGGAAATGAAACATTTACAAGCGGGGCCTGCGAGATGAGCCATTTACAGGACACCTGTGTCCATTAGAGACATAGGTAACAATGATGAATTTCCTGTTCCCCATGCAACTGTCCAAGTTACATTTAAATTACGTTAAGGAGAAACTCTGCTTCACATGAATGCATGGGGCCTGTTCTAGAGAAGGGGTAGTCTCTGAAATACATACCTTTCTTCCAGCAGGTCCTAATTATATCACAAGCAAGGTTTAAGTATTTGAATGGGTAATTCTGGTGCTGTTTGTTTTGCAGTTATGCAAGAGATCTCTCAGGGTGGGGTGTTCATAGGTTCATACTAGGCTCTCTGCCCTAGGGCATTTACAAGGCTAGCCAGAGTGTGTTTGGCTTTCGCCACCCCTTGGAATGAGTTTACTGTGCCCTTTTTAAGGTTAGTTTACTGTGCCTCTGTCTAGCAGTGACACAGAAGTGACCCCCGGGGTAAACCTACGATCTCCCATCCACTCGTCAAGATTCCTCTTGAAGAGAGTCAGTGAGGGGCTCTGTCTAACATGGACTGGGATTTTATTCCAGAGTGAAGGGAGCCTCTGGGTTATGAACCTGTCCCTCCAGCATGTCCTATTTATTTCTGTGCTGAGGTTCAATCCTCTCGATCGCGTAGCTCTAAGGGATTTGGATTTTCTGAGATGGAGCATGTCCATTAATTCCGCATTGGACATGGCTTTGTATGTCAGGCATAGATCGCCTATGAGTAGGCGGTATGCAACTGAGTAGAGCTGGAGTTTCTTTAGCCGAGCAGCATACAGCATCTGTTTGAGTCCCATGATCCCCTTTGTGAGGTACTTTTGGGGTCTTTCTAGTTGCTGCAGGTGTCGGGTAAGGTACATCCCAAATGGGGCATTGTACTCAATTATGGGCCTGATGAGGGAAGAGTAAAGGGGCACAACGACCTCCCTTGATCTAGATGTGAATCCTTTCATGATAAGGTGGGCTATATAGAAGGTCTTTCTAACCACTTTGGCAATGTAATTGTCAAAGGAGAGGTTACTATCAACTTGGGTCCCCAGGTCCCTAATTACTTCTTGCGTACTTAATGGATTGTCGCCTATGTGGTAATTTGTGGGCACTTTGTTTTTCCCAAAGGGTATGACTATACACCGTTTGGCGTTTAGTTTAAGGCCATGGCTCTGCACTAGTTATCCGTTTCTATGAGACCCTTTTGGAGGATGCTTGTGTCAGCTGGAGAGTCAATTATGGCACCCAGTTTGCAGTCATCTGCGAACTTGGTCAGCCACAGTCCTCCCGTGTTAGCCTGTCCCAGGACTGAGCCCTGTGGGATGCCACTTGTGACTGGTTTAGAGTCTGACATGGCTCCAGCAATTTTGACCATGTAGGTTCTGTCCTTGAGCCAGTTTGCAACCCATCTTATGACATAGGGGTTTATATTTAAGCTGGAGAGCTTGTCTATGATGCCCGAGTGGGGTATTGTGTCGAAGGCTTTTGCGAGGTCCAGGGAGGCTGTGTGAACTACCTTACCCTCATCAATGGCCTTGGTGACTGTTTCAAAGAAGTCGACCAGGTTCAAGAGGCAGGATCTGCCCTTAACAAAGCCAAATTGGGTAGGATCCAGTGTCTGTAGGTCCCCAATTTCTTTGTTTATGAGTTCCATAATGATCCTCTCCATAGCTTTGCAGACCAGGCTAGTCAGGCTTATGGGGCGGTAGATTCCAGGGTCCGTAGAAGCACCTCCTTTGTGGAGTGGGACCACTGTTGCTGTACGCCATTCTTTGGGTACATATCCTGTAGTAAGGCTGAGAATGAACAGCAGCCTTATGTGCGAGTTCAGCTCTTCTTGGAGTTCATGTAGCAAGCAGCCTGGAACACTGTCTGGTCCCATTGATGCTGTGTTTTTTGCTTTGGAGAGAGGGGCTCTCACCTGGGCATCTGAGATGTCAGGGAGGCAACACTCTGCTGGGACAGATATTTGTCCATTTGGGCGGGGGGGGGGGTTTGCACTGAAGCTGTCTGCCATGATGTTGGCAATGTCTGTGGGTTCAGTGTATTTTTTGTCATTATGGACTAACTCTGAGCATATCTGGGAGTTGCCTCCCAGGTTTCTAACATAACTAAAGAAAGCCTTATGATTATCTTTAGTGTCTTGTGCAATTTTTCTCTCAAAGCTGGCCTTGGATGATTTTATGAGTGATCGTAGTTTTTTGCTAGTACTGATCAGAGATGCCTTCCCTTTTAGGGATTTTGCTCTATCATGTAGTAGCTTCCTCCTTCTGTTGTATAGCTTATTTATGGCTGGGGTCCACCAGATAGGACGCCTGCCTTTGGGGGAATGGGTCTTGGTTTTATTTGGCATAGAATGCGTTTATAAAAGATTCAGCAGACTGGGCTGTAGTTTCCACTGGCCCGGGGGCTTTGAAGGATTCCACTTCAGTTTTAAGAAGTGTGAAGTCAGCTTTTGAGAAGTTCTTCACTGTGGTCTTCTGTGCTGGGGGTGGGGGCGGGATGTGGATTTCCAGTGAGATTAATTTATGGTCCGATCTTACCAATGAGGGGTGTCCCCATGTGATGATCAGGTCTAGTATGTTTTCCCCTCTTGTGAGAGTGGTGACTAGTTGCTCCATAGCATAAGTTTATGAATTCTAGGAACCTTTGGGCTAGGGTGTTGGGGTTTGAGTAATGCTCCCAGTCAATGTTTGGGTAGTTGAAGTCCCCCAATATGATGGTGTTTGGAGAGACCTTCATATTCTCCAGTGTCTTCAGGAAGGCTGAGTGGGGTTCCTGAGTTTGAGAAGGTGGTCTGTAGCATGCTACAAACTGGAAAGCAGTTTTGCCCACTGTTAGTTGCACATGGATGGTCTCTGATGCTTCTTGCAATGCCACGAACCTGGAGATGTGGGTATCCTTGATGAAAATGGATAATCCCCCTCCTTTTGTGGTTCGGTCCAAGTTTTGGGGCCGAAAAGCATGATATGAGGTATAACCTGGTAGTGCTGGGGTGCTCTCGGGAGCCTTGAACCAGGTTTCTGTCACTGCACAGACATTGATGTTCTCCATACTGAGGAAGGCTTCAAGAGCATGTATCTTGAGGTTTAGACTTCTGGCGTTGAGCAGCATTACCCTTAGTTTCTTTCTACTTGTGCTGTCTAAGGAGGTGGGTTTGTCTTTTGAGCCTTGCCTAAAAAAGGCACTATGGGGGTTGGCAAGAGCCTTTGCCAATATCCGAAAGCCCAGGGGTGACAGGTGCAAGCCGTCCCTTGCGAAGCAGCGTGGCTTGTCGAGCATGTCATCCCAGGCAGACAGACACTGGATCCCCTATGAATGACACCAATACTTAAGCCAATTGTTGAAATTGATCATTTTGTCTTTATACTGTGACATCATTCTTGGTGAGGGTAAGATGCTGCTCAAGGTCAATGTCATACCGGCCTGGGCTCCATAATCAGAGAGCTCCACTATGTCTCTTTTCATGTAGTCAAGGGAGGTACGTCTCAGGTCATTCACACCAGCATGGGCAATGACTGAGTCATATTTGTACCTGCTTTGGGAATTTGTGGGCTTGTGTTATGTGGCGGACTCTAGCGCCCGACAGGCAGCTCACTGTGACCCTTTCCTTGTTCAGCCTGGTGAGCGGGACATCAATGTGTCTGACTATAGAGTCACCTATTACAAGTGTATCAGGTATGATGTTAAGCATTAAGGGCTGTGACTGTTTGGCACACTGACTTTGTGAACTATGTGTTGCATGTGTTTTGTTTTGGGGTAGTGGTTGCTTGGATGTCTGCTTTGGAGGTCTCTGCTGCTTTGGCAGATTTTTATTTAGAGTCTCCGAGTATGTTTTTTTGTGTTTGTGTGTTTGGTTTGCAGTTGTGGTAGGTCTATGTGAGTTGTGGTAGGTCTATGTGAGACTGGATTTGTGGTGTGTGTGGCTACCTTCTCCTCCTGACTGGTTACGCCAGTACTAAGTCGAGAGAGCTTAGCCTCCAGTTTGGCTATATGGTTGCATCTCTCACATATATTTGTACTTGTTGGGAGGAGGAGAGGGTTGTCTGTGTACATGAGGCAGTTGTAACATTGCCTCAAGATTCCCAGATTCACCAGCTGGACTGGAGAGGAAGCCAGCAACTGACCTTTTGACATGCTAGAACAGTATAGGGAACTCCTTTGTAACTGAATCAGAAAGGACCAATAGGGGATAAGGTACTCAAGGGGATTCTATGAGAATGTAGTGCTTTTTTTAGTTTATTAGTGCTTAACTTATAAAAATTGCTTATATGAGCAAGTGCAGGGTTTTAGATTGAGACTAGAGTGTTTAGTTTGAGAGTTAGAGCAGTTCCAAGGGAAAAAGTGAACAGTAGACCTTGTGGAGCCGGGAATAGTTTAAACCTGATTAAGTGGCGCTGCCCGATGCTGCGCTATGTGCAAATTCGCGCAAAAGCACGCTAAACCAGGCTTTAAAGCAGGGGGTTAGAAAGAGATAGGAAATGGCCCAAAACGGCCAATAAGCTACAAGTTACTGGGCTGGAACCACTCCTCAAGGGACAGATAGGCTGCTCAGAGCTCCCCACTCTTACTGGTGAACAAAGAAGCTTCCTCCTATCCAAATAAGGATATGGTCCACACAGGAACTATGACACAGCCCAGAGATCAGCAATACCTTAAGACTGGACTATTCTAGTTCAGTAAAGGCGGGAAACAAGGATTTTTTTTTCTTTTTTTTTTTTTTTTTACAAAGTAGCAGAAATTAGGTACAGAAACACAGTAAATGCTTTAATTCGGCTAGTGCACTTGAGTGTGTAGCCTACCAGTTAAACTAAGCAAAAACAAACTTTAAAAGTGCAAAAAACTCAGAAGTACAGGCAGGAATGCAGTAAAACAACTTTGCAGAGCTTATTTAGTTAAAGAAACTCGCTTTTAATGCTTTGCATGCCAGGCACAGAATCCCCTCAACAGCATGTAGGAAATAGACTACAGGGATAGTGCTTTGAGGTGGTCTGCAAAAGATATGCTACTTATGCCCTGTATGTATTCTTTTAGTTCCAACTGTTGGATGTGCCTGGTTAGGTATATACCAAAGGGGGCATTGTAGTCAATGACAGCTCTGAAGAATGCTGAATACAATGGAATAATGACATAATTAGACCTAGATGACATACCTTTGTTTATAAGATGCAAAACACAAAAAGATTTCTTCAGTACTGCAGAGGTCAAAGGCAAGATTACTGTCAATGTGTGTCCCCAAGTCCCTGACTTCTGGGCCGACTCTTAGGGGGTGCGTTGTGAATGTGATAGCTACAAGGGGTGGATAACTTCCCAAAGGATGTTATTATGCATTTCTTGGCATTTAGTTTTAGTTCATGGCTCTGACACAATTTGTCTTTGTCAGCCCTTCCAAGAGAAAGTACAGTTGTGTAAAATCTTACCATAACAGTAGATGCCCTTCAATTCACTGTTGCAGTATTCTTCACCTAAGGAATCTGCTGTCAAGGAAAGCCATCGACCGGCCAGTATATCAAAGCCTTCAGCTCTTACAGGTGCCATACATCACATGTACGCTCCCGCAGCACGACACAGGGCATAAAGGTGATGTACAGACAAAGATACTTAGAACTGAAAAAGCCCCAGGAGGAGCAGAATACTACCAAGGATGAGGAGGAACAAGTGCATCCAGAAGGAAAAACAAAGAAGGAAGAAAGGTCCCTTGGCCATAAGGGCAACCAGAACACATGGCAAGAGTCATGGTAAAGGGGAAAGGAGGGACAGACCAAATACTGCAACAGCAAATAGAAGGTCATCTACTGTTACTGCAAGATTTTACACAACTGTGCTATGCCCTTCCATATCACTGCTGCAGTATTCTTTATCTAAGGGAGAATACAAGAGCTCAGGAGGAAGTCTGGGAGGAGGAAGGCAGCGAAAAACCCTCTACAAAACCATGCAGGGTGCCCCAGCAAAGCCTGCTCTGGCCTTTGAAACAACATCCAATTTGTAGTGTTTAGTGAAAGTATGAACAGAGGACCAAGTAGCAGCCCCAAGGATGGAATTGATATCCAGACCATTGAAAAAGGCACCAGAGGTTGCAACTGCCCTAGTAGAATGTGCCTTTGCAGTCAAGGAAAGACATTTGACATGAAAAGAATAACAAAATAAAACGGCCTTAGAAATCCAGGAGAGGATGGTTTGCTTAGAAATGGCCAAACCCAAAGTTCTGGGATGAAAAGAAACAAACAGTTGCTCATTTTTGCATAAAACTTTAGTTTTGTCTAAATATTATCTGAGCTGTCTATGCAAATCCAAAGTATAAAGGACCTTCTCACTGGCAGATTGCAGGGAAGGAAGATGAATACACTGATTAAGGGACAACGCACTGACCACCTTGGGCATAAAAGGAGGACTGATGCATTTGATAGAATAGCAAGCAATTTGTGAAGTGGAGCCCAGAAGGGAAATGGGTGAAGCTTTACCCTCAAAGGTTAGAAGGTCAGAAACCACCTTAGAAACCTGAGAAAAGACAGCCAAAACAAACCTGTTCATATGAGTCTGGCAGTTAATGGCCTTAAAGGACAAGGTGGCAGCAGTGTAAACTTTCTTGCCCAACTTTTCCATGGTCCTACTATCCTTATCAAAAGGCAGCAGCTTGGTAGAGGGGAAACGATTTGGATGGCTTGTTTGAAAAAAATGAAAATGTTCATCTGTGTTAGCTTGTCTGGCAGGAGATTTGTGTATAGTACACTCTCACTTAATCGGCACCAGTGGGGATTGGTAGATGCTGGTTAAGTGTAGTTTCCGGTTGCTTGAGAGATGCTTTGCGATTTTTGATTGGTTCATATACCAGCATACAAGTCAATCAAAAATTGCAAAGCGAAGCCTCTTCTGTTCTATGTGGAACAAATTCTGAGAAGTACAAACAAGCGTTTGTACTTCTCAGATTTTGCAATGAAGAGTACAGATACTAGTTAAATATCACTGAATACAGGGAAGTATTAACCATTTGCAACTGTCAGAGCTAAGTTTGAATCACTGTACTGTGAAGAATGAATTCTGTGAAGATGCCTGAATTACATTAGTCATACGGCAATGAAAAAGATTATAAATTCAGATTAAATGCAGTGCTAATCACACGTCCGTGCACTGTAAATAGATGAAGGGGAAAAGCTATATTACAGGTGTTTATACTGCAGGGTATGTGCTTTTATTTTAGAAAGTGTACGATATACGAAGAAAAAGAGTGAGTATTTTGAGCAAATGTGTAAACTAACAACTATAACTGTTTGTAATATAAAGGCAGTTGATTATGTAGATTTAAATACAAATGAAAAGATTTTTCCTTTGTCTGTTCCGGTATTGCAAGACAGAATGAGATACTAATCCTATAAAAATGTAGTGTTAAACTTGATTATATACTGCACTTACTAGATTAAGGAAAAAACTTTCTTCATGACTGCCTGGAAAAATGTGACCCCTAATTATATGGTGATGCAATACCGAATAATTTGATATTGAGGAAATTAAAAGCAATTTACTGAAACTAGGTATAGATAAAAAGTATAGTAAACTCATCAACCGGTATCATATCTAATAATAGAACTGCTTAACACTGGTGATTTGCATTACATTCCAGCAAATAGTAAAATATCTAACATTAAAAAGAGCCAAGTATACTGAGCTGCCTCTGCTATGTTCACATGCAAGGGATGTTAGCCAGGGAGGAGCAAGTGGAAGACTAACTGATGGCAAATGTCCCGAGAATGTAATAAAAGTTCACATAGAAAGACTGGTTGCCATAGCTGAAGGAAATGGCCTAGCCCTGATGAACACATCATGTGTATGGAGCCTGATTAGGATTACAGGTAAAATAAAGAAGACGTGCAAAATTTTTTAACAGCCATGCTTAATTTAATTTACTGTCCAGGTGACATGACCATAATGGATCTTTAAGACATATTTGAGATAAAACAGAAGCTAGCAGATTCCCCTCAATCCCTGTTGCTAATGCTGATAGGTAAACAAGGTCATGTGTCTTGTGTTGGTCAAAGCAGGTATGTGATGCAGTCTGCAGAAATATGCTGGCACAAAATATGAGCGCACAGATTTCAATAAAAAGTACGAGTTGTACTTGTATGTATATATGTGCGTGTGTATATATATACATATATATACACACACACACACACACACACACACACACATATATATATATACATACATATACAAACACACACACACACACACACACACACACACACACATATATACATACAAATATATACATACACAAACAAACACATATTAATAAGCATGTTGTGATGTTGTGCTTGGGATGGAATAATAAACCAGACAGTACGTGTACTGCAAGTTTAAATATATAATCTTTGAAAATGGATTATGGCTATTGAAATATAATATGAAACAAGAAAGATCTGTAGATATTGGATATGTATGAAAAGGAAGATAACATCTGTTGGGCAAGGTATACTTTTTAGCACTAAGCTACCATGAGGCAACTTGTCTGGCATGGCTGGCTGTTTGAGGTCTGAATGCGTTTGAAGGTGGAAACAACTGAACCCTACATTCATGATTAAAGAGACAACATGAATGGTAAGGCAGCTAAAGGATTAGGATGAAGAATACAAATAAGGGTGTGTATTGGTGGAAAGGCTGCAGAGCACATACATAATTATTGCTAAATCAAGAAAAAATATCTAATGATATAACTTCACAAGTACTAAGAAATATTAAACTGGGGAAGAGTAGAGTTAGACAACTAAAATGATGAAGGATTAGCATCACACTATAAAGATGAATGCTACTAAATTGCACAATTTATAACAATGCATGAATGGAGTTGTGTCTTACTATGTCTTGTCATGATGATGTACATGTTATAAGCACAATCATGTTAAAGGAGAACTGCATCCACAGACTCAAAAAACACATTTATTTCACCATGGTTTGGTATTTCTTACATTGTAAAATCTCTTAGGGACTATTTACATGTTTTTTAAATATTTTCATACGTAATTTCTGAGTCTGATCACATGGGGTCTGGCATCTTGAAGTAATTCTGATTGTTTAGTCTGCCTCCAGGTATCCCACAATGCAATGCTTGTCTGTAAAAAGTTACATACCACAGGCCTCTTTGTTCCTAAAGCTCCTGTCACTGCATTTATTTTACATGCATACTCTGCTGTCTTTCAGTCAGTTAATTTTAAGTAACATTTCATGCCGTTCAATGATTACTTAAAATAAAAACATAGCAAATGCCACAGAACAGACTTTCAAAGTGCTTTTTACTGCTGCTTCTTTTTAGAATGGCTAAACTGCAGTTTTTTTATTGCGAACCCTGAATTCTACTGCTTTGACTCATCTCCCATCCCCCTTCACACCTAACTTCCCTAGCTGTCAAAGTGCTAAGGGTAATTTGAGCTATTGCCTGCTGTGATTGACAGCTCACAGCAGGAGGCTTGACTCATGTACTATTTCCTTGTTCCAGCCTTTACTTTCTGTATGGGTAGGGGAAGGACCAGGCAGCTGTGACATCACAGCATGGGTAGGTTTTTGGGTCATGGTGATGTCAGTCTTGGGAGGAAATTGAAAACTACCTGTATTCACTGGCCTTGATGACATCAATGAATTGGAGACTTTTCCAGGGCGGGATAAAAGTTTTTCGAAAGTGAAACCACCACACAGTACAGTAAGGTACTGTTCTAGTGAAGAGAAACAGTTAATTTAAAATATTTTAAATGCTGTGTTGTTGTTTATTCATAGCAGGGACAATAAATATGGAAAACAAGGACAGAGAAGTTGAGCATTTAATAACAGAATCCCTTTGTTGTCCTTTAAATAACAGCAAAAAAATTAAAAAAGACATTTTAAGATACCTTTTTAACTTCTATTGAACTGATAAAGTGTCATGTGAGATACAGATGTAACAGCCAAGCAGTGAAGCACAAGGAGATAAGACTGAGACCTGCTAATGAAGTCTATGCTGTAGTCCTGGACATTTGTTTTAGTCTTCTTTTAGCATGCTATGGGCCTTTGCACAAGCTGCTTAACTAGTACAATTGAGTCACCCTTGCAAAGAAGCACTAGTACTTGGCTGTCTTAAATGGTTAGCAAATGATTAAAACAAATGCCAAGCACTATTCATGCCTGACAATGATCTGTGGAGAAGGAATGCTTAATTCAATAAAATCATGTTTTAACTCCATAACCCTTGAAAAGTAATGCACCTCTCCTAAACATTTTCTTTGGTTTCACCCATTTTAATAAAGTATTTACATATCTTTATCTTCTATTGAAAAACTGCTCCTTATAGGAATAGAGAGGAGACCAAGGACTGACACTCATCACTGATGCACCTTCTCATTCGGTCTCTATTCTTCCGCATGCACACTATGTCACATGGCCTACTAAGCAATCTATCACTCAAATTACTTTAGAGCATTACATTCATTAAGTGCAGCTTCACAGTTGCACAACTAACCTCTCACAAGTCGGTATCAATAGCTTTAGTTTAAATACATGTAAATTACACTTTGCTTGTAGTCCAAAGAAATCCATCAGGCATATCACCGTGTCAAGATTTTTTACTTGCATATTTCACAAAACATTAAAACGGAGTTGACTGAATCGTTACTGCTCAGACACTTACCTTTATCTACTTCTGAAAGCTTTTCAACTGGCTCCATGACACATGCAGATCTTTGTGGCCCTGTTAAGAAATAGCCAATAAATATCAGTAAGCTAATCACTACAGCAATGTGTTGAACAAAAAATACTGTATTCATTACTTTCTACTGCATAGAAGGATGCCACAAATGTTTCAGTTAATAATGATGGCAGGCGATGCGAGTCTCCAGAGAAGACACTACTTAAGTTATAAGTTCACGATGAACATCATTTGGCCATTCACTGTACAGCACTTCACCTCTGTAAATGCTATTGGCCATTCACTGTACAGCACTTCACCTCTGTAAATGCTAATCTGTAGAATACTGAAGTATTCACATTAGAATATGGGTCATTCTTAGCCTTCATATTCTTGATACATAAAAGAAGCAGGCGAACAAGAAATTTGATCTAAGAGCTTAGAATCTTAGAAGAAAAGAAAACCCAGCATAATTCTAAGGATAAAAACTGAGAACTACACTGATTAGCCAGTAAAAAAAAAAATTCTCATCAGCGTCAACAGTGAATAATAAAAATAAAAAAATGCTGCTAAGCCACATCAGGAGACTGTAACCATAAATCATAGAACAATCAACAATAATAATATTTTTAGCACTTCCATTCATTTTATTACCCAACTTTATCAGAGATAGATCAAATTCAAACCCCCAACTTAGATATACTCCCCTTTTTATAATAGTTGATCAATTACTATTTATAAAAAATGTTTCATTCCATTGTTGAACTTGCTTATCAAGAGCTAAAATACTTTATAATGCTCAAACATTCATAGCACAGGTGTACTTTTCAGAGGGTCTATATCAGCAAATCGAAACATGACATACCCGAACACCTCCACATCAACACATAATGATCGAGCTACGAAAAATATGAATGCTCACATCAGCAAATTTTTTTCCCGGAGAGGATATATTGCTTGGCCTAAGTCGGGAACTTGCCCTTTTCTCCACTGTAGAACAATCTCAGATTTGCTATATTTAGTTAGGGGGGATGTGGGGGTGAAGCCCCCCACTTTCATAGTGTTTGACAGTGTGCTTGGGTTTTGGTCGGCCAAGTGATTTTTTTTTTTCCCCTGGGAAAAAATTTGCTGAAGTGGCTGTTCGTAGTTCGATACTAATGTGTTGATGATTAGGAGTTCGGGTATGTCACATTTCAATTTAGTGATATAGACCCCGTTTAAGATACCAAATTTGGAAAAAAATTGTGGCTTTTTAACCTTAAAATAACCTTTTTCAACTTTGTCAATCACCCCCTCATCACCAAGGTCATACAACATTTGAGCTATCCTATTGTATGACCAATTAACTTCATTAAAGGCACTAATTTCATAGTTCACCTTATTGTTCAAATACTGTTCCATCTTGGTAGAGTAGTCAAAATAATTCATTTAAATTCCCCCTCCCCTTTGTCCAGTTTATTTATGAAGGCACAAATGTTAGAGAAGCCTCCTTTCCAAGAGTGTAACTGCAACACTGAAGGACCTGTTTACCTAGCCCAATGTTTAACCTGTGACACATTTTATATTGGAAAGACTGAGAGGGCTTTAAGACAAAAGGAGTTATGAACATTGTTATGCCATGAGGAAAAAAGACAGTAGAAATGAATTGTAGAGACACAGTACTGATTATAAAGATTTAAAAAAATGTTTATTCTTTATTTTAGAAAGGGTACATGAGAATGTTTTGTGAGGGGGAATGGGATAATTTTTGGAAAAAAAAGAGCTTGTTTGGCAGCTTAAATTAGCTGCCTCACACTCCTCTGGTATCAATGATAAAGTCTTGATTAATAGTACTTTACTTTTATTTTAAGCAGGGACGCTAAGAATGTGTGAGCATTAAAATATATTTTTACCCCTTGATAAGCCTTTTAAATGTGTTAAACAATGGAATAAAAACTTTATAAAACGTTTTATAAAATAATTTAAGAAAGTATTTTATTATTAACTGGGTTCCTGTAATGTTTTTGATTGGATAATTGATTATTATGAAAAGGGGAGTGTATATATAAGTTAAGGGTTTGAATTTGATGCATTTCTGATGAAGTTCTGTAATAAAATGAACAAAAGTGCTAAAAATATTATTGTTGATGAATGTTTTATTATTTTATGGTTACAGTCTGCTGACGTGGCTTAGCAGCGTTTCTTTTTATTTTTATAACTACACTGGTGCCTGTCTTATTCGTTCAAGCATGCTGAACAAAATATACTGCAGAGTACGAACCGTGCAACTCACAAAAGAGAGAAGGATCTTTAAATTTTACTGAAGCAATATTAAATAATACAGTTGTATGACAGTACTAATCAAAATGCTACATCTTAAAAGGGTTAGGTTTGAAGGGTGCAATAAACAGCTGCACTTCTTATAAGCAGTGCACTACTTTTTTTTTCCTCTAGAAGTACTTGCATCTTCAGGGTGTAAGCACAGACAGCCTTAGGCATAGGCCAACTAGGCGGCCGCCTAGGGTGCCAATCTGGCAGGGGCACTTTTCCAGCATTTATTTGGTGTAGGCAGACCAGGATGTGGGCACCAGGTGGTGTGTGGGAGGCGTCATGGAGCCCTGGGTGCAATGCCAGGTCTTTGTGATATAAAAAAGGAGACCACAATAAATAATTTCAAAACTTTTCCCACCTTTAATGTGACCTATAACCCGTACAATTCAACTGAAAAACAAACAAAGCTGTTAGGGGAAAAAATATAAAAAAATAAAAAATGTACAATACGCTGGTTGCATAAGTGTGCACACCCTTTAACTAATACTTTGTTGAAGCACCTTTTGATTTAATTACATAATTCAGTCTTCTTGGGTAGGAGTCTGTCAGAATGGCACAACTTGACTTGGCAATATTTGCCCACTCTTCCTTGCAAAAGGGCTCCAAATCTGTCACACTGCGAGGGCATCTCTTGTGCACAGCTCTCTTCAGGTCACACCACAGATTTTCTATTGCATTTAGGTTTGAGCTCTGCCTGGGCTATTCCAAAATGAGAAGTTATGTACCTACCATAACGTTCCATGTTAGTTGTCTTCTCTCGCCTTCTTTCTTGCTTGATGGGTTCGGGGCCGATCCTCGGCTCTGACTCGGCACTTGCTAAGCTCGAGAGTCACTTTTACCAGCTCGAGGCAGCCCCATATCCCATGATGCAAGGCGGTAAGTACCCAGATCTCATTTGATGACAAAAGGGCAATAGCACCTAGCATAATAACTTCCAAAAGGAAGAAAGAAGGAGAGAAAAAAACCTGCAGGATGGTAGAAGGACCAGCTCTGTATGGTCTTCAGAAGTATAACTCCTAGTAGAGAAAGGTCTGTCCAGGCCTGGGGGAAGGAGGGAGGGTCGCAAGAAAGAAGGCGAGAGAAGACAACTAACATGGAACGTTATGGTAGGTACATAACTTCTCAATGTTAAGTTGTCAATCTCGCCTTCATTCTTGCTTGATGGGACCGCGCCCCTAGCACCTCTATCCTGGGTGGCTCAATGGAACAGACTCTTGAGAACTGTAGAGCCAAAGCTGGCTCTGTCCCTGGAGGCCAAATCCAATTTGTAATGGGAAACAAATGTATGAGGAGTGGCCCAAGTGGCTGCTGCACAAATAGTGTCTAAAGGAAGTCTAGCTTGAAAGGCTGTAGAAGTAGCTAAGCTTCTGGTTGAATGTGCTTTTGGTTTCGAAAGCACAGCTGTTTTCCCCTGAGCCGATAAATTTCAGAGATGACAGAAGAAAGCCATCTAGACAAGGTCACTTTTGAGACAGGAAGGCCTTTCTTGTTATCAGCATAGGAAACAAAGAGTTGATCGGATTTTCTGAATTGTTTTGTTCTGTCCAAATAATATCTGAGTTGGCGGTGGACATCAAGATAATGTAATTTTTGTTCCGATCTGTTTGAATAGTTTGGAAAAATACAGGAGATCAATGGCTTGATTCAAATTAGTCTTTGAGGCGACCTTAGGCAAAAAGGTCGGATTAGTTCTCAGTGATACTCTGTCTTTGTGGAAGACCAAATAGGGGGGGGCGAACAGATAGAGCATGAAGATCAGACACCCTCCTAGCTGATGTAATAGCAACCAGGAATAAAGTTTTCCATGAAAGAAATTTCAGGGAACAAGAAACAGCTGGCTCGAAGGGGGGAAGAATCAAGGATGTCAGCACTAAATTTAGGTCCCATTGAGGAGGAGGACTCCTGACTGGAGGCTTCAGGAGGAAAATTCCTTTCAAGAAGGTTTTACAAAGCCTGTGGGACATAATGTTGTGATCTGCGAACCCGACATGAAAGTTCGAGATAGCAGCCAACTGAACTTTGACTGTGGAAGAAGAGGAACCCGTGTGAAAAATCTCCGCTAAGAAATCCAAAACTGCTTGAACTGGAGCAGTGAAGGGATCAATATTCTTGGCTTTAGCCCAATAAGAAAAACGTTTCCATTTGCTAGTATAAAAGAGCAAGTTATGAAAGATAGAGATGGGGTTTTAGTGGAAAATGACACATGGAGATTCTACAATAATAATAAGCAAAGTTATAACTCAAATTTTAGAGAAAGAGTTCAATTCCTGACCACTTATACTAATGATAACAAGAAGATCACACAAATTATAGGACAGCATTGGCCAGTATTAACGGTGGATGAAAGAACAAGGAAAGTAATAGGAGAAACACCAGGATTCATATATAGAAACAATAGAAACCTAAAAAGATTGCTATGTAAGACACACAAAAAAGAACTATCCTCAGTCCCGAGACTATGCTTTAACTTAGGTACCTTTGCATGTAATAAATGTAATATGTGCAAGCACATTACTGAGGTCCAGGAGTTTACACACCCAACCTTGAATTATGAATTCAAGCCTAGTTTCTATGCCACATGCAATACATGTAATGTTATATACCTTGCAACATGTGAATTCTGCACAGCTTTTTACATAGGACTCACTAAAAGAGAGCTTAGAAAAAGGATCTATAACCACACATATGATATTAGAAAAAATAATGAAACCAATGCACTGGCCAAGCATATAAAAGAAAATATAACACATAGCTTTAAATTTAGAGTTTTGCAAATAGTTGAGACAAATACACATGGAGGAGAATCAGTGAATATGCTTGAACTAAAGGAACTTCATTGGATCCTAAGGATGAGGGCACACTACCCCCCGGGTTTGAACCAGTATGTTCCAATGAGACCAATACTAAGATAATTCTAATATTTAAACTAGATGCTTGGCCTGTACTTTCTAGGTTATTATAGACCTTGTGAGACTATATATAGATCTAGATTTATATTAAGATTTTGCCTAGGTAGGTGGAAATACTACTTGAATATACACATATACATACATCTTATTTTACTTTTATTATGTTAAATAACTTACATATTCATGATTAATCGTAACAAGAGAATACTATGTGGATGTATGAAGATCGCACACACCCTATACATATGTAGCTATTTGGAAATGTTTAACTTACTCTTATTCTTATAATATAATATTATACAAAACAAGCAAGATCATTTATTTATTTACTATTATTATTTATTTATTTACTATCATTATCTATATATATTTTTTTATTTTGTATTATTTATTCATCTGATTATTCATTTGTATATTCACATTGATAGGCATATATTAGACAGTATATATGTCCAATATTAATCAAATAGGATATAATATATTCATAACTGATAGGAACTGTCAGCAGTACGGTCATTTATACATGTTTTTATTCCTTCAGCATATTTTTTATTTGTCCATATATATTTTTTCAGGTATAATATATATCATGTTACATATGTATTTGTAGATATATATATATTTATTCACTTGTTTACTTATAGATTCTTACTTGCTCATACATTAGTGTATATATTGATCTACTTATTTATTTATTTATTTATTTATTTATTTGGTGATCGATACATGAACTGTTATGATGAAGTAATTAATGTTGGTGATGCGTTAAATATGTAGTTATGAAACATGATTTCCACATAGATAATTAGGAGTTTGAATATACTTTCTAAGTATCTTTTTAGTAACTATTTTTAGTAACTATTGATGTATGTGCTAGATTATTACATCTATATATATATATTTTGGTTCTTAACATTTGAGATATGTATATATATATATACATTATATATATCTCTTATTACCTGCTTTCACAATATACAATTTTTATATTTAGTTTAGTTTTAAATATGCTATTTAAAGAATTCACAATGCAGCTTGATTTTCAGAAGACACTTTAAAATGTGTATAAATGATGACCTGATACCATAGGATGAATGCTATCAGCACTAAATGTGAGCATGACTTTAAAAGTAAATTACGCTCTTTTATTAAAGAAAGATGGTTGTTAATTAATTAACTAATTAGATAAATGGTGTAATGAAGGATTACAGAGTACTATTTAAGCTGAGCTGCTCTATTTTATAATGAAATCTGATGAAGCGTATCAAGGATACGTGAAAGCGCTCATTTCATTTGTTTTATTTGTTCGAATAAAGAAGAAGTTGGATTTTTACTGTGGACTGGTGATTACTTCATAGGAACAGAACTGTTTCAGCCGTTTTGCTCTGGTTCACCTGTGTTATTTATTCGTATATAGTATAAATCCTCCTGGTAGAGGATTTTAAGGAAGCTACTATGATGTCTCTAACAGGGTTAGAGATCAAAGGAAGCCTGGCTAAGGAAGGAAGTGGAGCAACCATGCTGTGAGGTTGAGAGAAGGGATTGACCGGTGCAGCTGACCGGATTGGTGAATCAGAAGATCTGGCACTGGGTCCAGATGCCACGGCTGCACCAAAAGATGACGATGAAGGAACGGAAACCAAATTTGTCGAGGCCAATAAGGAGCAATGAGGATCAATTTGGCTCTCAAAACGGTAGCTTTCTGGATAACTTGAGGGATCAGAGGAAATGGAGGAAAAGCATAAAGAAGTCCCTGGGGCCAATCCTGGGTCAGAGCGTCTCTGGGGGGATGGCCTAGCAGTGGGAAGAGAGAGAAGAAGTCTGGGCATTTGCTGTTTTGGGGAGTAGCAAAAAGATCGCAACATGGGTGACCCCATTCCAGAAAAATCTCTTCCACTATAGATTGTTTGAGAGACCACTCGTGAGGCATGAGAATAGCTCTGCTCAATCTGTCCGCTAAAATGTTGGTTTTCCCAGGGATATGCGTTGCTACCAGAAACCGATGAGAGGAGATCGCCCATTGCCAAAGTCTGAGCTTCTCGACACAAGGGTAGGACTTGGTTCCGCCCTGTTTGTTGATATACCAAACTACAGACATGTTGTCTGTGTGGACCGCAATTGTCCCCACCGGAAGAACGTCGCTGAGGGCTTGCAACGATAAAAGCACTGCTCTCATCTCTAGGACATTTATGTGCAGGTGGTATTCAAAAGGTTGCCACGTCCCATGAACCATCCTGCCCTGATAATGCCCCCCACCCGATCAGGAGGCATCCGTAGTGACAGTGGCTACCGGGATGGGGTACAAAGTGTCTGCCTTGGTGAATCTGGGAGAAGTGATCCACCAAGCAAGATGATTCTTGCAAATCTGTGTCACCAGTATTTGGTGACGCATTGGAAGTTGCTGGTAAGACCACTGAGTGAACAACATCCATTTAAAAGGCGCATATAGAAGCGAGCCAGGGGAAGAAGGGTAATGGCCGCAGCCATGAGGCCTAACACCTTTAGAACCATTCTGGCCTGAACCTTCTTGTTGGCTAGAATGATCCTGACGTGACTTTGAATGTCTGAGATTCTTTGATCTGTAAGGGTAGCTGACATCCGAACAGTGTTTAAGTTTGCGCCTATGAAAGTAATAGACTGGCAGGGCAATAAGGATGATTTTTCGGAGTTGATCGAGATGCCCAAATGAGAACAAAGATTTATTGTGTAATCCCTGGCTTGAAGAAGCTGATGCCTGGTGGTGGCTGAAAGGAGCCAGTCGTCGAGATACGGAAACACCTGGAATCCTTGACGTCTCAGGTGAGCCGTGACCACTGCCATACATTTGGTGAACACTCTGGGGGCTGTAGTGAGACCAAAGGGCAGGGCTCTGAACTGGAAATGACTGACCCCAGCCGAAGCGGAGAAATCTCCTGGAGCGTCTGAATTTTTATGTGATAGCACGCATCCTGAAGATCTATTGAGCACATCCAGTTGTCCTTCTGTAAGAAGGGCAGAATTGACTGAAGAGTGACCATTCGAATCTTGTCTTCCTCACAGACTTGTTGAGTCTGCTGAGATCCAATATTGGTCTCCAGTCTCCCGTCTTTTGGGGACCAAAAGAACCTTGAGTAGATTCCGGCTCTGAATGATCTGCTGTAACTGGCTGAATGGCTCTTTTTGCAGTAGTTTTAAGACTTCTAACTCTGCAATTTCCTTAGACCGGTGGTACATCTGGAAGGAATTTGAGTGACAGAAAGGACTTTCCTCGAAAGGAATTTTGTAACCCTCGGATATGATCGACTGTACCCATCTGTCTTGAGTGAGGGAACGCCAGGCTTCTGGGTACAGCGATAGTCTCCCCCCGACTGCCTCCAAGGAAGGACAGCCGGGCAACACCTCAGGGATGCTGAAAGGGCTTGTCAGAGAGAGGCTCTGCTTCCTGGTTTTGTGGACCCTCTGCCTCTAGAGCGGCGTCTGTTATTGTTACCCCTCTGCCTCTAGGGGTAAACTGACCACGTGAACTGAGTGACTCCTTGGGATTTATGGAACCACATTTTGCCACCCTTCTGCCCTTTGGGGTAAGGTATAGAAGGGTGGAAAACGGACCTCACGCAGAAAGAGTCTTGCCGTCCTGCTCACACCTGGTCAACATTTCCTTCACTTGAGGGCCAAACAAGGCTGACCCATCAAAGGGAGAGTTTGTGAAGGACGCCTTAAAGGGATCTGCAAAATTACAGAGCTGCATCCAGGCTTGGCGCCTAAGAGCCACACCTGTACCTGCGGCCCTACCGCTCCATCTGCAGCATATGATATCAGTCGCATGGAGGAGTTAGCAATAGAATTAAGGGTTCCTAGCTGCAGCAATTTTTCTTGGGCCCCTGCAGCTGTAGGATCCTGTACTACTTCACCTAGCTCCTTAAGGATATCCCTCTGGAGTCTGGTGAAGTGACATAATGATCAAGCTACGAAAAATATGAATGCTCACTTCAGCAAATTTTTTTTCCCCGGGCGGGATATATTGCTTGGCCTAAGTCGGGAACTTGCCCTTTTCTCCACTGTAGAACAATCTCAGATTTGTTATATTTAGTTAGGGGGGATGTGGGAGTGAAGCCCCCCACTTTCATAGTGTTTGACAGTGTGTTTGGGTTTTGGTCGGCCAAGTGATTTTTTTTTTCCCCCTGGGAAAAAATTTGCTGAAGTGGCTGTTCATAGTTCGATACTAATGTGTTGATGATTAGGAGTTCGGGTATGTCACGTTTCAATTTAGTGATATAGACCCCGTTTAAGTTACCAAATTTGGAAAAATTTGTGGCTTTTTAACCTTAAAATAACCTTTTTCAACTTTGTCAATCACCCCCCTCATCACCTAGGTCATACAACATTTGAGCTATCCTATCGTATGACCAATTAACTTCATTAAAGGCACTAATTTCATAGTTCACCTTATTGTTCAAATACTGTTCCGTCCTGGTACAGTAGTCAAAATAATTCATTAAAATTCCCCCTCTACTTTGTCCAGTTTATTTATGAAGGTACAAATCTTACAGAAGCCTCCTTTCCAAGAGTGTAACTGCAACACTGAAGGGCCTGTTTACCTAGCCCAATGTTTAACCTGTGACACATTTTATATTGGAAAGACTGAGAGGGCTTTAAGACAAAAGGATTTATGAACATTGTTATGCCATGAGGAAAAAAGACAGTAGAAATGAATTGTAGAAACACAGTACTGATTATAAAGATTTCAAAAAATGTTTATTCTTTATTTTAGAAAGGGTACATGAGAATGTTTTGTGAGGGGGAATGGGATAATTTTTGGAAAAAAAAGAGCTTGTTTGGCAGCTTAAATTAGCTGCCTCACGCTCCTCTGGTATCAGTGATAAAGTCTTGATTAATAGTGCTTTACCTTTTTTTTAAGCAAGGACGCTAAGAATGTGTGAGCATTAAAATATATTTTTACCCCTTGATAAGCCTTTTAAATATGTTAAACAATGGAATAAAAACTTTATAAAACATTTTATAAAATAATTTAAGAAAGTACTTTATTGTTAACTAGGTTCTTGTAATGTTTTTGTTTGGATAATTGATTAATTATTATGAAAAGGGGAGTGTATAAGTTAAGGGTTTGAATTTGATGTATTTCTGATGAAGTTCTGTAATAAAATGAACAAAAGTGCTAAAAATATTATTGTTGATGATTGTTTTATTATTTTATGGTTACAGTCTGCTGACGTGGCTTAGCAGCATTTTTTATTTTTATAACTACACTGGTGCCTGTTTTATTCGTTCAAGCATGCTGAACAAAATACACTGTAGAGTACGAACCATGCAACTCACAAAAGAGAGAAGGATCTTTAAATTTTACTGAAGCAATATTAAATAATACAGTTGTATGACAGTACTAATCAAAATGCTAGATCTTAAAAGGGTTAGGTTTGAAGGGTGCAATAAATAGCTGCACTTCTTATAAGCAGTGCACTGCTTTTTTTCTCTAGAAGTACTTGCATCTTCGGGGTGCAAGGGTAACAACAATCTTGTTGTGGTGCAATCTGAATGTTAGCAGTTAACCTATATATATATATATATATATATATATATATATATATATATATATATATATATATATATATATATATATATATATATACATACACACACACACACACACACACACTGGATATAAAAAGTCTACGCACCCCTGTTAAAATGCCAGGTTTTTGTGATATAAAAAAGGAGACCACAATAAATAATTTCAAAACTTTTCCCACCTTTAATGTGACCTATAACCCGTACAATTCAATTGAAAAACAAACAAATCTGTTAGGGGAAAAAATATAAAAAAATAAAAAATATACAATATGCTGGTTGCATAAGTGTGCACACCCTTTAACTAATACTTTGTTGAAGCACCTTTTGATTTAATTACATAATTCAGCCTTCTTGGGTAGGAGTCTGTCAGAATGGCACAACTTGACTTGGCAATATTTGCCCACTCTTCCTCGCAAAAGTGCTCCACATCTGTCAGACTGCGAGGGCATCTCTTGTGCACAGCCCTCTTCAGGTCACACCACAGATTTTCTATTGCATTTAGGTCTGAGCACTGCCTGGGCTATTCCAAAACCTTAATTTTCTTCTGGTGAAGCCATTCTTTTGTTTATTTGGATGTATGCTTGGGATCACTGTCATACTGAAAGGTTAAATTCCTCTTCATCTTCAACTTCCTAGCAGATGCCTGAAAGTTTTAGGCCAAAAGTGACTGGTATTTGGAACTGTTCATAATTCCCTCCACCTTGACTACAGCCCCAGTTCCAGCTGAAGAAAAGCAACCCCAAAGCATGATACTGCCACCACCATGCTTCACCATGGAGATGGTGTCCCTTTGGTGATACAAAGTGCTATTTTTGTGCCAAATGTACCTTTTGGAATTGTGGCCAAAAAGTTCAACCTTGGTCTCATCAGGCCATAGCACATTTTCGCACATGCTATTGGGAGACTTGACGTATTGTTTTGTAAATTTTAGCTGGGCCTGGATATTTTTCTGTGTAAGAAAAGGCTTCCATCTTGCAACCCTACCCCATAGTCCAGCCATATGGAGAATATGGGAGATTGTTATCACATGTAGTACACAACCAGTACCTGCCAAAAATTCCTGCAGCTCCTTCAGTGTTGCTGAAGGTCTCTTGGCAGCCTCTCTGACCAGTTTTCATCTTGCCTTTTCATCAATTTTGAAGGGACGTCCAGTTCTTTGCAACGTCACTATTGCCCCATATTTTCTCCAGTTTTTGATGACTGTCTTCACTGTGTTCCATCGTTTATCCAATGCTGAGGAAATGTTTTTGTATCCTTCTCCTGAATGATACCTTTCAACAATGAGATCCCCCTTTGATGCTGTGTAAGCTCTCTGCAAACCATGGCTTTTGTTGTAGCAGGCAACTGACTAAATGTAATGAAAATCCTACTAGGACAGCTGAACTTTATTTGGGGTTAATCACAGTCTCTTTAATTGATGGCAGATGTGTACCCAAGAAGACTAAATGCTGTAATTAAATCAAAAGGTGCTTAAGTATTACTTCAGGGGTGTGCATGCACAACAAAGTTTTAGCTTAAGGGTTTGCACACTTATGTAACCTGCGTATTGTACATTATTTATTTTTTATATTTTTTCCCCTAACAGATTTGTTTATCAATTGAATTGTACAGGTTATAGGTCACATTAAAGGTGGGAAAAGTTTTGAAATTATTTATTACAGTCTCATTTTTTTATATCACAAAAACCTAGCATTTTAACAGGGGCGTGTACATTTTTTTATATCCACTGTATGTATATATGTATGTATGTATATATATATATATATATATATATATATATATATATATATATATATATATATATATATATATATATATATATATATATATATATTTATATATATAGAGGGTTCCTATCAACAGGCCGAAGGCGCATGTTTTCGAATGCATCTTGGTCGAACTGAGAAAACTGAAACTGCAAAATATCAAAGCAGCAAGTAAGCGAATTCTTTCCTTGGGAAAGAATTTGCTTGGCCGCTTCGGTACTTTGCCGTTTTTGGCACTGTAGTGCGGTCTCAGAGTTGGTATATTTAAGTAGGGGGTGTGGGGAGCACAGCCCCCCACGTCTGGGGTGTGGGGGCAAAGCCCCCCCCCACTTAATCTCATGTTTTAATGTGCTTACTTTTTTTTTTGTTAGAATGCTTACATGGAGTCGATTAATCACTGTTTGTTTACCTAAGCATTCGGTGATCTAATATAGACCCTAAATATATATATATATATATATATATATATATATATATATATAGAGAGAGAGAGAGAGAATGAGAGAGATTATGTACACAATGAGGCACATGAAAACACAAAAAAGGTATTCAGAGAGTCCAGTCAGACTTAGGAACTAAAAAGTAGCAAAGCCATAAGTATGTTTAACAAGTCCACAAATACAAGGCAAAAATATCTGTAATAATTCAATATACACTTTTACATACAGACTGATGTCATACCTTCTTGACAAGCCAACAAAAACACCACGACTGAGAAAGGTAGAATATATGACTTAATTCTTTGTAAACAAAAAAAAATTTACATAAGTGAAATGCCATTCATTTTAGAAGATGTTTGCATTATCTTGAAAGCATTCACATTGGTGTTTAAAAATATGAAAATTTATCATCTGATATGTACTTTCACCGTTTTTCAAAACTACTACGTAGCAGCATACTAAACGTGACTATTTTTGCACTTACTGATATGTTGCTGAAAAGCTTTCTTCCTCAAACTAATATGCTACACTTGTATACTTGAGTACTTGTTTGTCAGGAAATTAGACTGTTCTACTTTTCCCCCATTTTACAAACAATTACAATTATTGGCTTGGGTCCAACAAGGTGAAGCTCATTTCCAGTAAAGGGTCAGAAAGAAAGAAAAAAGAAAAGGTCTAACCTAGGTACAGGAACAAAACATATTTGTTATGCTCAATATTCATGAACATATGGTGCAAGATGATTTCAGGAGTCTGTAATGGACAGTAATCTTTAAAACCTGAAAACAGACAATCATTAAAGGTTATCTCTATAGCTCTACAGTGTATAAAGAAGTTATATACTCACCATAATGTTCCATCTGAGTACATTTGTCTTCAACTTATGGGTTCCTGGATCCGTATCAGATCCGACTCAGCCGCATATCCAGTATCTGATCCAAGATCAAAGATCCTCCCCTTACCCATAATATCCCGGTCTCCTTTCTCCCTTCATATCGAGTTTGCTGCCTAATTCAGTACCATCATCCAACCCAACACAGACTTGTCCATGCAAGAAAACAACACAAGAATAAGAGGCACCTTATGGTGACCACCTCCATAATATGTAGGCAGTAACCACTGATCACACAAGGCCAGGGGAGGGATGGTTGAAGACAAATGAAGAACAACTACTCAGATGGAACGTTATGGTGAGTACATAACTTTTTTATGTGAAGTAGTTGTCTTCATTTGGTCTTCAACCTGTGAGGCAGAGTCCCCAGCTACCAGACACCAGGAAGGCCCTCATGGAAGGATATTCTGGGGCACGGCAGAGCTAAAGGATGCCCTGTCCCTGGACACAATGTCCAATTATAATGTGAGATGAAGGTATGGGATGAGAACCAAGGGGCCGCAGAACAAATATCATATAATGAAACTCTGGACCAGAAAACTGGATGTGGCCATAGACCTAGTGGAATGTGCTTTCACCTGACTTGGCAGGGAAATCCCCCTGGCTGAATACGCCTGAATGATACACTGAGAAATCCAACAGGCAAAGGTAACTTTAGAGATAGGTTTCCATAAAAAGGGTTTGGAGTAAGAAATAAAGAGTTGGTCAGATTTATGAAAGGTTTTTGTCCTGTTCAAGTAGAAACTTAACTGTCGTAACTGTGCACATCTAGTAAATGCAATTTGTATTCTACCTTGTTCTGAAAATTTGGAAAGAAGACCAGGAGGTTGATTACCTGATTAATGTTGGTCTCTGAAGCTACTTTAGGTAGAAAAGATGGATTAGTACGCAAAGACACCTTGTCCTTGTGAAAAATCATATACGGGGCCTTGACTGATAGAGCTTGAAGTTCTGAAACTCTCCTGGCGGAAGTAATAGCAACTAGAAAGGCTGTCTTTCCAGGACAGAAAATGCATATCTACTGAAGCTGCAGGTTCAAAAGGGGGCAAAACTAAGGCTTGAAGTAATAGGGTAAGATCCCATGGTGCCGTACGGTTCCTTTACCAGGAGTCGAAGAAGAAAAGTACCTTTGAGGAAGGCCTTACAAAGCTTTGAAGATGCTAAGGAAGCCATATTACCTCTACATGATAATTAGAAACTGCCGCAAGTTGAACACTGACTGTAGAAAAACTGGTACCTTGATGAAAAATTCCCAATAAAAAATCCAATACAGCAGAAAATAGAGCCATGAAAGGATCTAATGCATGATGATAGGCCCATAAAGAGAAATTTCCATTTACTGCAGCACACTTTTCTGGTGGAAGACTTATGAGCTGCCACTAGAATTCTTTTGACGGGAGAGGATAATCTGGGGGGTCCTGACTATCATGGGAACTGGAGCAGTAAAGCAGTGACCTTTAGACTGTCCAGGTCTGGATGGGGAATCCCTGAGAGATGAAAAATGAGATCCGGAACCAGATCCAATGTCCATAGTGGAGCCACCAGATGAGACCTGAGAGAGGGAAACCAGATTTGGAGAGGCCAGAATGGGGCAATGAGGATAACTAAGCTCCCCAGCCTGTGAGCTTTCTGAAGAAATTTTGATATTAAGGGAAGAGGAGGATAAGCATACATAAGACCAGGGCCCAAGCATGAATCACAGCGTCTCTGGGGGCTTCCCTCTGAGGAAGGTTCAGAGCAAAGAACTTGCTGCATTTCGCATTGGAAGGAGAGGCAGATGGATCGCAGCAAGGCTGACCCCACTTGTGAAAGACCTGTGCTGCTATTGAAGGACTCAGAGACCACTCATGAGGCATCAGAATAGATCAGCTGAGCCTGTCCGCTAGGATGTTGGACCTCCCTGGGATGTGCTTTGCCACCAGAAAACAGCCGGTGGAGATCACCCATTCCCATACTCTCATGGCCTTGAGGCAGATAGGATAAGATCTTGTTCCCCTCTGTTTGTTGATGTACCAGACCACTGACAGTGTCCATCTGGATAGCAATCGTTCCTGAAGGAAGATGGGAATGGAGAGCCTGCAATGCTAAGAGCACCACCCTCATCTCCAGGACATTGATATGCAGAATGGTCTCATAGGGGGACCACGTGCCATGAACTGTCCTTCTCGAGCAGTGCCCCCCCCCCCAACCCCAGCTGGGAGGCGTCTGTAGTCACCGTGGCAAAAGGTAGGACAAAAAGGCCGTGCCCAAACCAGGTCCAAATTCACCACCAAAGAGAGTCCCTGCACACTCGAAAAATTCAGACAGGGTGAGTCAATGGAAGATCTAACAGGGCCCATTGTACTGCAAGTGTCCACTGAAAGATCCACATGTGAAGACGTGCCAAGGGCAAGAGATCAATCATGGCCGCCATGGACCCCAATGCCCTTAATACTATTTCTGCTGTTGGGGACTGAGTTTGAGGAATGCAAAGTACATGCAGCTTCAGACTGCATATTGTGTCTGAAGTAAGAAACACACTGGTTTGAATTGTGCCCCAATGAAGTCTAATATTTGGAGAGGGGTCAGAGAAGATTTGTTGAGACTGATGGTAACGCCTAACCTCTGGGCTAGAAGAAGAAGAAGAAAGGAATCCTTTGCTTGACAAAGTTGATGCCTGGATGGGGCAGTGAGGAGCCAATCATCCAGGTAGGGAAAAAAAAAAGGTATGTCTTGCCATAATGTTCCATCTGTGTTGTTGATCTTCTGTCATTCATTACTGATGGGCTATCAGTTCCGTCCTCGGAACCGAGCCGGCCAAATATCAAGCTCACGTCAGCCAAAAAGTCTCAAGCCAAGGTCCTACCCAGAATGCTCTGTTCCTTGCTACCTCAGATGGAGTTTGCAAGTTGATAGACAAAAGTAGAGGTTACCTCTGGTCATAACAGACCTACAATAAAGGAGTATATGAGATCAACCAGGAACCTCCAGAGGAGGACGGAGGGTGGGAAGTAATGAATGAATGAAGATCAACAACACAGATGGAATGTTATGATAAGACATAACTTCTTTATCTGATGTTGTTCATCTTCGTTCATTCATTACTGATGGGACAGAGTCCTCAGCTACCTGTATCCCTGGGTGGCCCTCATAGAAGGACATTCCTGAGCACCATGGAGCCAAACGAAGGTCTACCTCTGGAAGCCAAATCCAATATGTAATGAAGAATAAAGGTATGAGGTTTGGCCCAAATCGCAGCTGCGCAAATATCATTGAGGGAAGCCTTAGCATGGAAAGCTGCTGAAGTTGCCGTAGACCTTGTAGAATGTGCTTTGACTCTGTGAGGCAAGGTGAAATTGTTTTTGTTGTAGATAAAGATAATACAACTTCTCAACCATGAAGCCAATATAACTTTTGAGACAGGATGACCTTGTCTTGGTCCAGAAAAAGCCAGGAATAGTTGGTCTGATTTATGGGTAGATTTTGTTCTATCCAGAAAAATCGTATTTGCCTATGAACAAACAAGGAGTGCAGGCAATACTCTCCCTTGTTACAGTGGTTAGGAAAGAATACTGGAAGGTCAACAGATTGGTTGATAGACAGCTCTGACACCTCTTTTGGTAAAAAGGAAGAATTAGTTCTCAGTGATACCCTATCCTTATGAAAGATAAGATAGGGAGGTTTGATGCATAAGGCTTGAAGTTCTGAAAAGCATCTGGCTGATGTGATTGCAATCAGAAACAAAGTTTTCCAAGAGAGATAGCTCACATCACGTGAAGATGTAGGTTCAAAGGGGGAAGCTGTCAGAGCTTGCAGAACCAAGGCCAAATCCCAAGGTTGTATCGCCACAGTCCCTGACAGAAGGATGGAGTGAACTGCTTGCAACGCTAGTAGCACCACCCTCAGTTCCAGGACATTGATATGCAAAAGGGCCTCTGTCTCTGACCAAGTGCCTTGGACCGAATTTCTCTGACATAGCCCCCCCACCCCATCAGGGAGGCATCCGTGGTCGCCGTGGCTTTCAGTTGATGGGGGCTGAAGGGGCGAGACCATTGTTGGGGATTTCGAAATGTCCACCAGAGTAAATCTAGCTTGCACCTCTGAGTTACACTTATCTGAAAAGACAAAGGATGTTGTAGAGGGAACCACTGAGTGAGAAGTAACCACTGAAGGAGCCTCATGTGGAATATGGCTAGAGGAACAATGGTGATCGAGGCTGCCATTGACCCCAAGAGTTGGAGTACAGATCGAGCAGGAGATTTGTGGTGACAGAGCAGCGGTTGAACCTGATGCCTTATTCTTTGAAGCCTGTGGTCCGGAAGTGATGCTGTACAATTTCTCGTGTCCAACAGTACCCCTATGTATTCCAAAGACTGAGTTGGGGTCGTGTTGGACTTCTCCCAGTTTATAGTGATTCCCAGGCATTGTGCTGTGAGGAGAGTGTAGTGCAGGGCTTCTTCCAGTAGATGATTTGTGGGGGCAGTGAGGAGTCAGTTGTCTAGATGTGGAAACGCCGGGAATCTTTGAAGTCGCAAGTGAGCAATAACCACCGACATGCATTTGGTGAACTCTCTGGGGGCTGTAGAGAGACGAAAGGGCAGAGCTCGAAAGTGGTAGTGACTGGCTCCTATGCGGAAGCGGAGGTATCTTCTTGAGCATTTGTCCATTTTTATATGGTAATACGCATCTTGAAGATCTACAGAGCCCATCTAATAATCTTCTTCCAGGAGAGGAAAGATAGACTGAACTGTGACCATCTGGAATTTCTCTGTTTTTACAAATTTGTTCAGTGTGCTGAGATCCAGAATTGGTCTCCAGTCCCTTGTCTTTTTTAGCACTAAAAAAAACCTTGAGTAAAAACCGGATCCTATCTGGTCTGGGAGGAACCATCTGGATGACTCTTTTTGTAGCAGCTTTTGGATTTCGTGTGCTGCAGCTTCCCTTTGACTGGGTGAAACATTGAGATATACTCTGGATGAGATTAGACAAAGATGGAAGGGATGCGATAGCCTCTGGATATTATCTGGTGTACCCAAGAGTCGGTGGTTATATTTCACCAGGCAGCAGGTTACAAGGAAAAATGATCCCCGACCACTTCTAGAGGTGGCAGTCGGGCAATGCTGCAGGAGTGCTGACAGGTTTGGCCAGAGAAAGAATCTCTGGAACCCCGGTTTCGTGGACACCTCTGCCCCGAAAGGGGTGTCTTCCATTGGAGTTTCCCCCTCTGCCTCTAGGGGAGAACTCGGCACGTGCATCACGGAAAGAGCCCTGTGATTTCCTGTGCCACATCATCCCGCTCCTCTGATTTCTGGAGTAGAATCGTTGAGGAATGGAGTGTCTGGCACCAACGGCAGATAGGGTCTTGCCATCTTGTTCGCACCTTGCCAGCATATCTTTCACTTTAGGGCCAAACAAAGAAGCGGCCTCGATGGGGGTGTTCATGAAGGAAGCCTTAAAGGAGTCTGCAAAGTCACAAAGGTGCATCCGGGCATGTCATCTGGTGACTATACCCGCGCCTGCCGCTCTAGCCGCTCCTTCCGTTGCATGAGACATAGGACACATGGAAGAATTGGAAATGGACTCTAGGGTGGCTATCTGAAAAGCCACGTTGTCACAGACCGTGTCAGCTCCTGCCAAGGTTTCAGAGATTTGGTTGATAAGATCCCTCTGGAGCCTGGTAAAGTGTGCCAAATAGTTCAAAGACCTTACGGTGAAGGTCGATGAAGCAAACACACACTTCCCTAGTCTGTCTATCGCCCGGGACTCCTTGTTGGTCGGATGGACAGTTTGGCTCTCTTCTGCCAAATCCTTCTTACTTGCAGCCGCCACCACCATGGCATCTACTGGAAGATCTCATGACCAATGGGAATGCTCAGCTGGGGGCGATAAGATTTTATCTGGCCTCCATGGTATAGCTTCCAGGGTGTCAGGAGCCTTCCATGCACGCTGGACGATGAGCTGGAAGAGCTCATCAGTCAACGGGGTAACCCAGGAGGTAGGGGGCTGGACACGAAAGGCCTGCAGGAATACGGATTCCTCAGAGGAAGGATTAGAGGGCTTCCAGTCACCACTCTGCCTTAGGATCTCGAGGATGTCAGCAAAGGACACCTCATCAGAGGGTGACCGTGGGGACCCTTCCCCGTTATCAAAGTCCGTATCTTCATTCAATGACTCCTCAGTGGAGTCCATGTCCTTCCTCTTGCACAACGCTTTGCAGGGTACTTCCTCAGTGCGAGGTTCTGGGGAAGACTGCAAAGAGGGGGTCTCCTGAGGAGGAGAAACCTGAGATCCTTTTGGCCGGCGGTTGTTGCTTGTGAGAGTTGTGGCACACAGGGGGGAGAGGACTCTGACATGTGGGGTTTGCCAGTGGAGGCAAGCGCCCTCTCCATGGCCTGGAAGGCCAGCTTGCCCAAGAAGGGATGGGAGCCCGGAACCGAGCATGACAACCTCGGAACCAGGGTCACACCCCACCTCGATGAGCTGATCCCAAGACCAGGAGTCTCAAGAGGACTGTGAAGCGTGAGAGAGGGAGGATTCCTGGAGGGTGACATAGAAATAAATCGGCATAGAACCATGAATGCCATCCCCCACGGCACAGCCACTGGCCTGAGAAGAGCCCGATGCCCAGTGCACCGAGGGCCACAAGGACGACTCCGGTTCCAAAGTGAGATCCACTATTGGAGTCGGAGGAAGGGAAGCTGCTGTTGGAGTAACGGGCTTCAATACTTGGGTGGAAGTCGAAGGAGGAGTGAACGTAGGAATTTGAGGAGATATATGTTCACCTGAAGGAGGGAATGTGGAATTCGATGGTTGAGAGAGACCTCTGGTCACAAGTAACTGGTCAACAAGCCGCAACACATTTTGTTCACAGAGGCTCCTGGTCGACCTCATAGAGAAACCTGAGGGTGATTCTGGCCTTTCTAGAAAAGGACTATACTGGCTACCAACGATTGGATCCAAGGAAGGAGAGTACTTGGTCCTTGCTAATTCGAGAGGTGCAGAGCCCAGAACCAAGGACATCTGCACTGAAGAAAACAGTGTGGAAGTAGTCTGCAATGACGACATCAGCACCACAGAAGTTGAAGGTGTCTGCACAGATGGGTACGGTGCCATCAAGGAAAGTGTCTGCACCAGTAACAATGACGGTGCCAAAAAGGACTGCACCAAAGAACATGTCGGTGCCGAAAGTGTCTGCACCATGGAGGACAGTAACATCATACTCGGGGCCGAAGAGGACTGTGCCAACAGTGCCGAAGGGGACTGTACCTGCATGGACGGTACCGGTAAGGGCTGTGACGGAACTGTCGGAGCAGTAACTGTCTGCACTGGGAACTCCGGTGCCGGTGTCGATAAGGAGGACATGTCTGGAGCAAGAATCAGCTGGGGCGGTGCCGAGCCTGGAGCCAAAAGGGTCACAGGTGGGCAGCGCCGAAGTAGTAGCCATTTTCACCTTCTTATGAGTACACTCCCTACGATTTCCATAGGGAGATGAAGTGAGTGACCTCAAATGAGGAAGAGGAAGAACGCCTCTTATGGGGTTTAGCAGGAAGGGGTGAGCCCTCCAACCCAGAAATAGCCTTGCAGAAAGGAGATTTGAAAAGACCATTCAAGATTAATTTGTTCTTTCTCTCGTTAAGAGTCCTGGTCGAAAAATGTCTACAAATCCCTCACGGGGAATCCACAGTAAGGTGGAAGACATTGAAACAATAGACACATAAGTCATGGCCACTGGAAAGCAGTAACTTATGGCCGCAATTCTTACACTGCTTAAAACCAATGCTACTTTTCTTATCCGACATAATGATTTGGAGAAGAACAGTACCAAAAAGAGGAGGAAAGGCTACCCAAAAGGGTAAGAAGAGAGAGGGAAGAAGGATTACCAACGATGGTAATGCAGAATTACCTCAAAGGTAACAAAAGGGTAATAAAGATAAATAAACTAAAGGGAGAGAGTCTTAAGGATACGGATAAGGTAGGAGAAAAATACCAGAAACTGTTTGAAAAAAACTTTAAAGTAGAAACGATATATATATATATATATATATATATATATATATATATATATAAAACTTTCAAAAAATTAGACACTTAGCTGAAGAGAGTGGCTTGACATGGCTGTGCGGCAAACGAGATCTGAGGTAACAGTGAGCAAAGCATTCTGGGTAGGACCTTGGCTCGAGAGCTTTTGGCTGATGCAAGTCTGATATTTGGCCAGCTCGGTTCCGAGGATGGAACCGATAACCCATCAGTAAGGAACGAACAAAGATTAACAACATCACATTACCTGAATGCCCTGGAGTCTCAGGTGAACTGCTACTACTGACATCACTTTGGTAAACACCCTGGGGGCTGTGGTGAGACCAAAGGGAAGTGCTCTGAACTGAAATTGATTGGCTCCTAGTAAGAAGCATAGAAACCTCCGAGAGCGTCTGTCCATCTTGATAAGATAGGACGCATTCTGGAGGTCGATTAAGCACATCCAAGCATTCTCCTGCAGGAAGGGCAGGATAGACTGAAGGGTGACCAGCTGCAATTTCGGCTCGGCCACTGACAGGTTCAAGGTAGGTAGATCCAGAATTGGTCTTGGGTCCCCCTTCTTTGGCACTAAAAACAACCTGGAATAAATGCCTAATCTGGACTGGTCTTGGGGAATGTGTTGGATGACCCGTTTTTCTAGCAGCTCTGCAATTTCTTGTGCTGCATCCTCACTCTGAGCGAGTGGAAAGTCCGGAAGGTGTTTCGGTGGTGGAGGTGGCTCGAGGAATGGGACTGAATAGCCTCTGGAAATAATTTGCAACACCCAACTATCTTTTATGATGGACTCCCACTCCGTTAGGTGTAGCGATAGATGGCCCCTGACTGCTTCCAGAGACGAGCAGTCAGGCAACCTTTCAGGGCTTCTGTGCAGGTCTGTCCGAGAAAGGTTCGTGAGACCCATAATTTCTCGGACCCCCTCTGTCTCTAGGGCAAAGTCTATCATATCCCCCTCTGCCCCGAGGGAAGATGATTTATAAGTGCCTAGGGGAAAAGTCTGAGATTTCTGGAACCGCATTTTCTTGGTCCCTCGCTGATTCCTAGAAAAGGATCACTGAGGGGCAAAGAAGCAGATCCTGACAGCAGACAGTCTCTTCCTGTCCTTCTCACTCTGATCTAAAGTCTCAAGTACCGACTTTCCAAATAGGAACCATCGTACGGGGCATTGGTAAATAACGTCTTAAAAGGTTCCGAAAAATGACAGAGCAGGAGCCAGGCATGTCACCTGATGGCAATGCCTGTACCAGCTGCTCTAGCAGCTCCCTCGGTAGCCTGGGAGAGAAGACACACAGAAATATTCGTGACTGACTTTAGAGTGGCCATACAAGTGGAAAACATCTTGTCTGCCGACATGGACTCAGGGGTCGACTCAGTGATCTCTTTCACTAGGTCTTGCCACAGCCGAATCACATGTGCCATGTAATTCAGCGCTCTTACGGAAAAGGTGGCTGAAGCATATGCCCACTTCCCGAAGTGGTCCATCGCCCTAGACTCTTGGTCCGGAGGATGAACTGTAGAGCTCTCCTGAGCGAGCTCTTTCCTAGTGGCAGCTCGACCTATCTGAAGGGGGGTTCAAAATTTTATCAGGGCATTTGGGGATGGGTTCCACCATGTCTGGTTCCTTTCACCCCCAAGATGTTATCAGGTCCACTAAAGGATCTACGGAAGGGGACACCCTGGAAGTAGAGAGTCCTGCGCCAAATGCCTCGAGGAACACCGACTCATCCGAGGTAGTTTTCTGGGCAGACCACCCTCTTGCTGGTGGAGGAGTTCCATGATGTCTCAAAGGAGTCATCCTCGGAGGGTGACCAGGGGGAACCTTTCCCTTACTCCAAATCAGTGTCTTCAGTGACAGACTCTGGTGGGGAGTCTAAGTGCCTCCTTTTGCATGTACGTTTGTGAAGGATCTCCTCAGTGGGGATCGCTGGGGAGGACTCACCAACGTCTTGCTGCTCCCACCACTTTAGGTGAGGGGGGGGGTCGGCCGGAGCAGAGCGATCCAGGGATCACTTTCTTGGCGGACTTGTCCCCATCCCTGGGCCTCTTGGCAGGAGTTTGAGTCCCAGAAGCAGGGAAGGCGGCAAGGGCAGAAGCTGGGGCAAGGGACTTGAGTCCCTAAAGAGGGAAGAAGGCCATTGAGTATTAATTTGTCCCTCCTGTCCTTAAGTGCCCGGGGATTAAACCCCACACTGACAGAACAAGAGATATGGACATAAGCTACCCTTAAGCACACTACGCACAGACTGTGGCCATCGGCTTGGGAGAGCTTATGGCCACACTCTGTACACTTTCTGAAACCTGGCTTGGGAGTGTCAGACATATCCCAGTGCAGGTCCAACACACTCACAAACACTCAACCACTCACGCAAGGAAAGGTATAGAGAGAGTCTTTTTTTTTTTTAACCAAAGGAAACGGAGGGAGGGGAGGTAGAAAGTAGAGAAAGAAGCTAGAGAGGGAAAAGAGAAGATCCAATGTCAAAAAACATATTTACCACAACTTTCTATGCAGAGGGTTCAGATCACGATACAGACATTACTGGCGGCATACTAAATCTGAAGGGAGGAAGGAGACAGGGGTGTTACGGGTAACAGGAGGAGCTTTGAGCTTGGATAAGATGCTGGATATGCGGCAGAGTCATATTCGATACAGATCCGGGAACCCACAGGTTGAAGACCAAATGAAGACTACTTCAAATGTATAGTTTAGACAAGTTCACTACATCATTGCTGAGCAAAAAGTCTGTCAAAGATGTTTTGTCCAATGTTTCTCAAGTGTCTAAACAGGCTTTAAAGAGCGTCTTGGAAGAGGCCAATACTGTTTCTAGAAATGCAGCAATGACACTGGTGATAAGTAGATATGCTTGGTTGTTTGGTCAAACCTTTCCTGATAGTTAAAAAATGAGATTATGAATGCTCCACTTGACTTGGACTGTGCGTTTTGGTACAGCAGCTAATCAGATCCTTAAAAACTGGGATGACAGAGCTAAACTGATTCAAGGAGTGTCTAAAATGTTCCATATTCCCATGTTTCCCTCCATTAAGCAAGATAATTTTTGGTGGCCCAATAAATATAAGCCAAGGCACCAAAAGGAAATGACAGGATGAGAACTTCACCAGACCTAGCAAGGGGTGTTCCTTTCCCAAAAAGGATATCCTCCTTCCAACCTATTACTATGCCAAGGCACAGCATCGGTCTTTCCCAAATCCCCCTCCAGGTGCCCCATTTGAAAAGTTAACTCTCAACAAGGTGGCCTGGTTGTCAGCAGTTTCCAACAAATGGGTGAGCAACATTGTTGGCAGAGATTACAGGTAGCAGTGGAAGGAATATCTGCCTCAGTTCAAGGGGGGGTGCCCCTCAACTCAACGGATGTCATGCCCCCTCAATAAACTATGTACAGTATTACTAGACAGAACATTCCATTTTCTGATGTCAGTGCCCTCTCACTCTGCTCTTGATCTTTCAGTTTAGATGTGATCAATATCATTCACATTTTTTACCTTCTCTGTTGCTATCAGTTCTGTGGTTTGCACCCAAGTCAAAAAAAATTTAAGATGATGAACACCAGCTCATTGAGTTCCAACTCTTTTATTCTGCAACTTTCTGATAATATTAATAGAATAGCAAAAGCACAAGTGCTCTAATTAAATGCTGGCATCCTGAATGATTATCTTTTCATTGAACGTACTGTGACTGTAGTGTTTGTGTTTCTGGAACTACTAGTCGGCAAAAGTGATGAGTTAACAAAACACAATTTCAAAGGAAACGAACAAACCAGCGAAAGGTGAACCAGTAATCCAAAAAAGCCCAATAATACACAAACTTGGTTCATCAGAAAAGCTGGGAGTGGTGGCTCTTTGGAGAACTATTCCACTCACCTAGCAGGCTACAGATGATGCGGTACTCTGAATTTGTCTGCATTGAACCATACCTACCAACTCTATGCCAATTCTGACAAACTTTCTGAGCTTCAGTGGTGATTTACTTTTAACTGTATAAGACTGCTTGCTCTCTTTGCTGTTCTCAGGCAGTTTTATTGTCTCTCGTATCACCCTACTTAGCCTACAGCATGTCAGTAGGTGTGTAGTACACTGTGTCCTACCACTGTAAAATACTCCCCCTCTCTCTTTCCTACCCCATAACTATTAAAAGATTAAGGTTTCTAGCTGTAGGTATTGTCCTTGTCTTTACCCATCCATTAATTTGACTCCCTATCATGTCATTATAATTTTTCCTGCACTCAGCAGCCTATATATTGTACATATACACCAGGAAAACACTTTTCCCCTAACCCCAAGGTCAACATTTTATTCCACCCTTCCCCTTTCTTCAGCACTGGCAGTCCTTTCACCACAAGTTTATCCTATCGAGTGTCTACTCTGTCACTTCAACAAAATCATCAACCTCCTGACCCCTCCATAAATATTGGATACCAGTATCACCACATCCTAGTCCCTACTCATTGTTGCCAAACTATCAGTTGCATTTATAGGTTCATAGGTAAGTATTAGGCTAGCTGCTCATGTGAGACAGTTTAAGCCTAGACAGTTTCCCTTTCTGTCTTGAAATAACCTATCCCATGTGGATACAGACTAGCTTCACCCATCCCATGGTTGATAATTATATATTACCCATAATGAGAATGACTGGGATCATGCTATAGATAATTATAGATAATTTGAAAGGATTCATGCAGGCAATAAAACATTTAGGAGCTGCCTCTGTCCATTACTAGTACAGAGGGCAGTCCTGGGGTAAATGTTCTGTTTCCCATCCACAGATCTACATTGCGAATGAAAACAGACATGGATGAACTTTGGTTTATGTTGATGGGAAGTCTGGTCCACAGCAGTTCCTGTACCTGTTCCTCTAAACCATTCTGTTAATGTTGCAGAAGAGGCTTAGATCCCTAGAGCAAGTATTTCTGATTCCATTTGACTTGTTGATATACAGTAAATCCCTCAGGAATAGATTAGAAGGTGCCCTGTACATGCCAGATACAGGTAATCTCTTAGCAGTCTGTAGGATACCGAACAAAGTAACAGGGCTTTGAGTATTTACTTAACTATATCTATAAATATATATATATATATATATATATATATATATATATATATATATATATATATATATATATATATATATATATATATATATATACACACACACACACACACACACACACACATATATATATATATATATATATATATATATATATATATATATATATATATATATATGACAGATATAGCTATAGACATGGTTTACTATCAAAATCTCACAACACACTTGTGCAAGTGTTTACTTACCCAAATTAAAATGTTGTAAAATCCAAATTCCGACTGTTCACAACACCAAAAGTGGTAATTTAAGAAAGTTGACAGTCAGGAATGTCGACTTCACCAAACCTATCTGGATTTCTGGTTATGTCCTACTAATGTTTTGCAGGGGGCAAGCCCCTTGCACCCCCCACACACACCTCCTGCTACTTACACATACAAAAAAGATTGCACTACAGTGAGGGAAAGGGTAAATTTCCCGATCCACACTATAGTGCAATCTCCATTCAAAACGAATCCATAAAGTTCAGTTGTGTATACTTACTATAAATGTAGATTGTATTCACTGTTGCAGTCATCACCTGTGGGTTATCTCTGCTGTGGCAGCCCTCGGCCAGCCTGAATACCAGAGTCAATGTTTTTCTGCATCGGCTGCTGTCGCTTGCTGTCTGACGTCAGGTCATCAGTGCTATAAAGGAAGGCAGCCGATGCCATTACATCAGTTTTTCTTGCCCTAACCAGTCAGAGGCCCAAGTAAATATGGTAAAGTGGTCCTGGTGGCTAAAAGCCAACATTACAAACTTATGTCGCCCAAAAGAAAGAAAATATAAGGGGGAAGGAGGGTGGAAAACCAGGACTGCAACAGTGAATACACTCGAACATATACATTTATGGTAAGTGTACACAACTGTACTATGTTCTTTGTACTTCACTGTTGCAGTCATCACCTGTGGGAGGATTCCCAAAGCTGAGGAAAGGGATGGTAGGATTAATAAGAAACCTAGGAATGGGTCAGCAAACCCTGCAGAACTGCAGAGGCAAACCCTGCCCTAGCCTTCGAAAATAGAGGTAGGTGGTAATGCTTGGTAAAGGTATGGACAGAAGTCCAGGTGGCAGCTTCCAGAATGTCCTGGTGGGAACTCCTCTGAGGAATGCTGTGGAAGTGGAGGCTGCCCTAGTGGAATGGGTTTGAATAGACTTGGGGGGGGGGGTTCCCATGCAATGTGTAGCAGAAATGGATACAGTGTGATATCCATTTGGAAATGGTTTGTTTGGAAATGGGCTTCCCCTCTGCCCCGAGGGCAAAACTGACAAGTAGTTGGTCTGTTTTCCTGAAGGGTTTAGTACGGTCCAGATAGCATCTGAGCTGTCTGTGCACATCTAGTGAGTACAGAATTCTTTCCCCCTTGTTTTGAGGGATAGGAAAGAAGGTGGGTAGATGTATGGCCTGGTTGAGCATTACATTAGATACCACCTTGGGCATAAAGGAGGGTTTAGTCCTCAGACAGACCCTGTCTACATGAAAGATGATGAAGGGCTAAATGGCCATCAGTGCCTGAAGTTCTGAAACCCTTCTGGCTGAGGTGATAGCTAGGAGAAAAGCAGTCTTCCAGGAGAGGTATCTTAGTTCTGCTGAAGCAGCAGGTTCGAAGGGTGGTAAAGTTAGTTTTTCCAAAACATAATTCAGGTCCTAGACTGGAGTGGGTGGCCTTCTGAGAGGTCTGATATTAGAAGCCCCTCTGAGAAATTGCTTAATCAAAGGATGACAGAACAGGGGCTATTCTGTATCAAAATGAGCTGAAATGACTGAGGCATGGATTTTAATAGAAGGGAAGGATAGGCCACTATTACGTAGCTCTGCTAGGTAGTCCAGGATAAGAGGGATGGAAGGTTGTGAGGTACTGCCCCCTCTGGACTGGCTCCAGGACCAGAATCTCTTCCATTTTCCTGCATAAGATTTTCTGGTGCTGGGCCTTCTGGCCTCTGTGATAATAAAGAACAAAAAGTAAAGGACTCCTCCACTAAAAGTACTGCCAAAAAATACAAATAACAAATCCAATAGTAAGACAAGTGCTACCACACTCTGTATGAAGCAACTTCACTTTATTAAAACAATAAAAGCAATGTCATAAGCGCTTTCGGGTAAATCCTTTCATCAGATGATAAAACACTAGTAATAACAGTATCTAATATAGTACAACACAACCAATAAAAATCAATAGTTTACCCTCCTTTTTGCTAGAGCTGGTTTTAAAGGAACATCATTTAATCTTGGGGCTTTGTCAGCTCCCAGTCTAAGAACCCATTGCATCTCTTTGTATTCAGTTTCATTATACAAGTCACCCATTCTCTGACTTCTATTTACAACACATATAACCATAAAGGCAAATGCATGATCACTATGCAATTCTATATGCTTATACAGTGCACTATGTCCTTTTCTTAACGTTGTATCTGATATATGCTTAAAAATTCTATCTTTAAGTCTGCAATTTGTTTTTCCTACATAATATGCAGTACACTGTTGACAGTTTGCAATACAGACATTTTGCGTATTACAGTCAGCATACATATTCGAAAAGTACTTGTTAACCTTTAGAGTATTAACCATGCTGATAGACTGAGAGTCTGCAGGTCTGGGTGCAGCATCCCCCCCCCACTTGAGTTAAGAGGTCTGAGATCAGGGGAAGCTGCCTGGGAGGATGTAAGGTCAGGCTGTGCAGTAAGGGGTACCAATGTTGTCTGGGCCAATCTGGAGCAATGAGGATGGGCTTTGGTCTCTCCTCCCTTATTTTGATCAGGACCTTGGGAATAAGAGGCAGAGGAGAAAATGCATACACAAAGAGGGTGTGTTCCAGGGGAAGGTCAAGGCATCCACCTTCCAAGCTAGGTGGTGATAGTCCCTGGTATAGAATTTTTCCAGCTGATGGTTGAGATGCGAAGCAAAGAGATCCACCTCCTGAGTCCCACACGCCCGAGTGATTTGTAAAAAGATTTTTCTATAGAGCTGCCATTCGTGTGGGTACAGTAAGTTTCTGCTTAACTGGTCTGCCAGGGAGCTGTTGATCCCTTGTAGGTATTGGGCTATCAGGTGTAGTTCCATTGAAGAGGCTGTCAGCCAGAGGTTCATGGCTAACCTGCACAGAGGGGAAGATCGGTTCCCTCCCTGTTTGTTGATGTACAACATTACTGTGGTGTTGTCTGTTTTGATAAGGAGAACCCCTGGCTTGAGATGGGGTTTGAAGGATGTCAGAGGCTTTTGTACTGCCATCATTTCCTTCTGGTTGATGTGTAAGGGAAGCTGCTGGGCATCCAAAGACCTTGGGTCCACCTGCCTTCTAGGTGAGTGCCCCAAGCTATGTCTGAGGCTTCGGTGGTAATGGTCTGCCTGGTTGGGCGGAGAGTGAAGGAAAGACCCTTGTTCTGGGCACAGGCCCCAGCCCACCACAGAAACTTGGCCCTTATACAGGGGACCGGAGGTAGAGGGGTCTCCAGAGGTTGAGAGTGCTGACACCAGAGATTCTTTAGGTACCACTGAAGTTTTCTCATGTGAAGCCTGGCCAGAGGAATAGAAGGATGCAAGATGCCATGTACCTCAAGGCTTGCAGGAACTTCCTCACAGTAAGGTGACTTCTGGAAGCCAGCTGGGTAAAATATAGATGCAGGAAGCTCTGCTTTTCTGAGGATGGGAAGGCCATTTGGGATGCTGTGCCCAGCAGTGCTCCCAAGAAAATGATCTTCCTGGAGGGTGTTTGCCTTGATTTCTTCTCGTTGATGGTGTACCCTAAGGAGGTTAGGAGGGTTTTGACAAAGAGGAGGTCCTTGAGGAGCTTTTCTTTGCAATCTGCCTGAATGAGGCAGTCATCCAGACAAGGGTACATTTGTATATTTTCTGTCTGCAAAAGGCTATGGCTGGGGCTAACCATTTGGTGAATACCCTGGGAGCAGTAGATAAGCACAGAGAACTGAAAGTGCTGTAAGCCTGCTCTGAAGCGAAGGAATTTCCTGCAAGATTCCCTTACGGGGAAGTGGAGGTTGGCATCTTTTAGATCTAGGGTAACTAACCAGGCATTTTTTGTCAGCATAGGCAGCAGCTGCTGCAAGGTTAGCATTTTGAATTTGGGGACCACCAGGAAGGTGTTCAAAATGGATAGCTCCAGGATGGGGCACCAAGTACCCTCTTTTCTGGGAACAAGGAATAGTCTGGAATAAAAGCCTTTGCCTGTTTGATCTGAGGGGACAGGTTCTACTGCCCCTTGGGATATGAGATTTTGGACTTGTTTCTATGTCTCTGTCCACTGATTTGCAGGTAAGTCTGGGTACCCTCTTTTAATTGGGTGTTCGATGAAGGAGAATTTGTATCCATGAAAAATGATATTTAAGACCCATTGGTCCTTTGTTACAGAAAGCCAATTTTCTTTGCAGAGGGAGAGCCTTCCTCCTAGTTTTTGGTGAGTGACAAGAGGGCAGAGGGGAGAGGGGGACTCATTGAGAGTTTTTGCCATAGAGGGATGGCTTACAACTCCCTGCCTTTGGAGTGGAAGTGGTGCATTGTTTGGATCTCTGTTGTCCCTGGGATAGGAGTCTGGGTGGTCTATCCCTGTGGGGCTTACCTTGCCCCTGTCTGTTAGGTGCAGGAAAGCACCAGTGTTTTGAGGGAAAATTCTGACACTCCTGCCCTGCTTGAGGCTTCTAGGGCATCATATCCACAGTGTAATGACTGTTTAGCCACTTGACAAGTAGAGTGCAGTAAATCTGCTAACACCTTCGAATTCGCACATTCAAGAAAGGTTGAAATCTTTTGTTTTAGTAGTTCCAAAGTGTGTTATTGATATTTTAACATGTGGAACTGACAGTTGAGTGCTCTGATAGCTAAGGCTGCAAAGGTGTATACTTTTTTACCCCATATATCCAGAGCTCTGGAGTCCTTGTCAGAAGGAATACAATTCTTTACAAAACTAGCCTTAGCTCCTTTTGGTCCCTGTGTAATGACCTCTGGGTCTGCAGCAGGATTTCTGTACAGGTATTTGTGAGAATCCGGTACTCTGTAATACCTGTCAGGTTTTCTGGGAGCTGGTGGGAGGGCGGCAGGAGTTAAACTGGATTCAAGGAAG